>NW_019716257.1:8124-201055 GCF_900074925.1 Ramularia collo-cygni | reverse complement strand
TATACCCGATAAGGAACTAATAGCTATCTCTAAAAGCTTTAAAGTCTAGAGACACTACTTAGAAGGGGTAGCGCACCCTATCCGAGTTCTTACCGACTACTACAACCTAAAGTACTTTATAACGATAAAGGTCTTAAATAGTCGTTAGGCTAGGATTGCGGAAAGGTTAGTAGCGTACGACTTTACTATTAAGTATAAGAAGGGGACTACGAACCCTTCTAATAGTTTATCTCGTCGACCGGATTACTTTATAGGATTTAAAGGAACGGCTAAAGACGAGCAACTATTAGGACTTCTACTATCCTTATAGTAGCAACTAAGAGTTATAACGCTCGATAGCTACGCGGACTACTCTATAGAGGTACCGTAGAGCTACCGCGGTACCGACCCGGAAAGTTTATATAGGAACCTAGGTCTCCTATTATCCTATAATAAGCTCGATTAGCTTAGGTTAGAAAGGCTAGTAACTAGTTTTAGCTAGCTATCTAGCGACACTCTCGATAGCACCGTAGAAGGCTTATTACTCGCTACTACTAGTACTAGGAATTATAAAACCCTCGTGCTACGTTTCCTCGTCGCTATAGCGTATAAGGACGAAGTAGCGTATTAAGGAGAGCCTCTAGAGTCGACTCGAGACTTTATCCGAGAGGTCTAGTAAAGGGACGCTTATACTTAAGACAGACGGAAGGAGGCTACTTTAGCGACTATAAATTCCCCGGGCGATCCCCTAACGCCGACGGAAGAGCGTAACGGTACCGTAGAGGTACTATAAAGGTCGGACAGACTAATAGGCTTAGCTAAGACCTAGACTACCGATAAAGATAGACTTCTTCGGTATAACGGAAAGGTRTATATTCCCGCCTCCGTTACCCTCCGGTAGGAGCTTCTATATCGTAACTACGACGATCCTACCGCTAGATACTACGGGCGATAGCGTACTACCGACGTCCTTTCGGCTAAGTACTTCTAGCTACGCCTCGCCGAGGACGTAAGGAACTACGTAGCCGAATACGATATCTATTAACGCGCTAAGACGAAGTATTATAAGCTATATAGCGAGCTCCGGCCCCTAACAAAACTATTAACCCCTTAGAAGTTAATCTCTATAGACTTTATTATAGGTCTACTACTATTAAGAGGATTTAGCGGTAAGATCTACGACGCTATTCTCGTTATCGTTAACCGCTTCTCTAAGCTAGTAAGGTACCTCCCTATTACTAAGGATATCGATACGGTAGTACTTACGGAACTAGTATACCGCCGCATTATCTATAAAACAGGCGCTCTAGACGATATTGTCTCGGACCGTAGATTAGTATTTACTAGTATATACTAGAGTGTGTTTTGCTTCTACCTTAGTGTTAAACGACGCCTTAGCACTACTTTTTATCCTTAAACGGATAGCTAAACTAAACGGCTTAACTAATAGTTAGAAGCGTACTTACGCATCTACTATAATTAGGATTAAGACGACTAGGCCCGCTTATTAGCTACGGTAGCGTACGCCTATAATAGCAAAACCTACGTAGGGCTAGGGAAGTTACCTATAGAGGTAGCGTACGGCGTCGAACTAACATCGTTAGATAGTATTAGCCGCGCTATCGACTTAGAGTACCTACTATAAAGCTAGAGGGTACGCCCTATAAAGGAACTAGCCCTAATCGAGTAGGCTAGCGCTTAGCTATAATAGAGAAGGGACGATTTCGACCGGGCCCGAGACTACCTTCTCTACGTAGATGTACTCCTTAAACGCTATTACGACCGCACGGTAGCGTAGAGGTACTTTAGCGTTTGTAACAAAGTCCTCCTATCGGGAAAGAACATCCGTACTAAGCGGCCTAGCCGTAAGATAGATAATAAATATCTCGGGCCCTTTATAATCCTTTAACGAATAGGTACGATAGCGTATAAGCTTAACTTACTACTAGTAATAAAGCGCTTCTACCCTATCTTCTACGTCTCCTTACTAGAACTATATACCGTACGAGATAGCTTTATACTACTACTAGTAGAACTACTCGAGGATAGCGAGAATAAGGGGGGGGGGGGAAGAGTTTAAAGTAGAGAAGATCCTTAAATACGAGGATAATGCCGATAGTAGTAGAAGGAAGTACTATATCTAATAGAAAGAATAGGTACTATAATACGATAAATAGTTATAGGAGGAGGAAATAGGGAATGCTCTAATTCTTATTACTAAGTACGAGGCCGTATAAAGGCGAAATAGAGGTGCCGTAGAGCTACCGTAGAGCGGGGTAACTACCTTAGTACTAAAAAGGAAGAGAGGGAGACCTTCTAAAAGGAGTCGTAAAGCATAGAATGTATTTTCTTTTATATAGAGTTTATTACCCTAACCGACTTAGTACTCTCCTTTAGAGGTACAATAATATCTAAAAAGTAACGCTTAGTGCTCTTATTAGAGGCACAATAATATCTTTAAAAACAACGCTTAGCACTCTTAGCAGAGGTGTAATAATATCTTAAAACGTAAAGGCACCGTAGAGCTGCCGTAGGGCGACCTAAACGGTACTCTTCCCCTACTAAATTAAACGCCGAGTRCGGTTATTAGRAAGGGAGATAAGAATCGCGTTCTTAGTAGTAGYATCTACGACTATATTCGAGGGCGGACCGCCGCTACTACTACTACTATTACRGTACATCTCCTAAGCCGCCTTACGACGCTTTATAGCCTCGATATCCCTCGTAGCCTACTAGTTCTAAGTCGGCTAATTAGCACTATTGCCCTTCGTAGCACGCTTTACCTTCTTAATAATGCCCTTAGACTCTATATTATTAAGGTAGTCGGTACCCGTCTACTTCGTACGACGATAGAACTTAGAAGCGTAGTTACGGAAGCGGACCTTACGACGGTCGCGATCGTTACTAGGGGGAGTCTTCTCGGTAGTACGACGAAGCTATAAAAAGATTAGTAAGGGTGCTATAGAGGTGCCGTAGAGATATATACGTACTCTAAGATATTAGTAGCACGAGCTATCTTAGATAGTAGAGGATAGTACTAGAGGCGGGACTTATTACCCTTATAATTAGTATAGTTATTAGGAGACTACGAGGCGTAGTCGTAAGGGCAATTAAGAGGTAATTACTTCGCCTTAGTAAGGGTGTTCCGGTTACTAGTAACGGGGGAGTAACGACGAAGACACTCGACTATACGCGCGGTTAGTTAAAAGCTACCGTAGAGGTACCGTAATATACGTAYRATAGTACTAAACTCGAATATCTAGCCGAGGCTACGYATTAGTAGGGAAGCGGGTAACCTTAGTAATAGGCTCGTTAGAGGCATTAGTCTCGCCTACGCTATAGGCCKAGCGAGRRAGAGTCGTAGACATCTTACTACCGCTACTAAGCTAAGCGGTTATRCTRTTCTATAAAGTGCGACGATTATTACGGTTACCTATAATTGTCTAAGGGCGACGCCGTAGCCGAGGAGGGGAACTATAAAGAGTGTTTAGATAACGCTAGTAACGCTCTAGATTACGGCGGATATCGAAGGCCTCGTCCTTAGGCAAGAGGGGAAGGATGCTACTTAGTAAAGGGCGTAGTAGTAGAGTAGAGGTAATAGCGGATTTAGATAATAGTATTAATAAAGGAGAACAACCTATAACTAACGAGTGTTTTATAGTAGAAGTGGAAAAGCACCTTAGCGGCACCTTAAAGATAAGGTTATACTACCTACATAAAAAGTTACTCGGAAAAATTAAATATAGAAAAAAGTAAATATAATAGGCTTTATAAGGAAAAATAAGTGAATTTTCTCGGCTTCTAACACTTAGCAAAACAAAAGTAAATAACTAAATTTACTTATATTACTTATATTACGCTACTACACCTAAGATAAGGCGTAGAGGTACCGTAGCGGTACTAGGGCTATAGTCCTTTAACTACAGGAAATAAAATGCGGAAAAGTGCTCCGGGATAGAGCACTAAAGGGGGGGAGCATACTATAAGGGGACCCTAAAGGAGCGGGACACCGCCCTTTAAACCCTTACTTAGGGAATCCCTCTTAGAAAGAAGGAGGGAATTATACCCTTAGCAGAATTTCCCTATACGGATGCGACGGCTAAAGGATAACTCTACGGTACCTCTACGGCACYACCGAGCCTAACTAGCACCGGGCGCAATCCTACAAAAGGGCAATGTCCTTATTACCTGTTCCCTTTCGCTCCCTAGGCAATATCGTATATATCTAAGAATTACTACTTAGTATTAAGACCCCCTGTTTATAACACCCTTATAATATTAGTAAAACCGATAAGCTCGACGTCCGTTCCTTTAAATTCGAGTCTAGTATTTATAGTTCTTGTAAGGTAACGAAGAATCCTCTTTACGAAGTCTATATAATCTTAAGTTAGATTTAAGTAGTATCGACTTGCTATTAATATAGTATAAGTAATATCGGGGCGGGTTCCTAATATGTAGTATATAAGGGACCTAACTATTAATTAATATTTAAGTCGATCTCGTTTAGTAGCTTTAAAGCCTTTAGGTATTAGCTCCTACTTTTTCCCTATAATAGTAGGAATAGCGGTCGGATTCGAATTAGCTAATCTAAACCGCTTAARTATTAACTTAATATAGGCGGTCTAAGAGAGTCGAATAGGTAATTGTCTAGTTACCTTATTAACTAGTATTCGCTTAATAGATACTCCGAGGAAAAACTTATAGTCGCTTATATCCTTTATTCTAAACCGGTCTACTAAGATCTTCTTAATCGAATTAATATTCCTAAGGTTTAGTCTAGTAATTAAAAGGTCGTCTACGTAGACTAGAATAAAGGTATTATTCTTTCGGAATACTACTAGGTCTTATAGATATACTTTAAATCCGGCTTCCTTAAGTAGGTTAATAAGTATTTTATACTAGATTCGAGGGGCCTACTTAAGCCCGTAGAGAGCCTTCTTAAGTTAATAGACCTTATCCTATTACTTAAATCCTAGAGGTAGGTCTACGTAGATTATACTAGGTACGTTAATTTCTCCGTAGAGAAATGCTATAACTATATCTATTTAATAGATATGCTAGTTCTTTATAGTAGTAATCGTAAATAGTACTCTCTAAGACATTAGTTTAATAACTATAGCAAAGGTCTCGTAGAAGTTTACTCCCTCTCGCTATTTAAAACCTCTAATAACCTATCGAGCCTTATATCGAATAATCTCTCTATTTATACCTCGTTTAATTATAAATACCTATCGTCTAGAGAGTATTAGATAAGAGATCCCCTCTCGAGTTACTATTATCTAGGTATCGTTTTTATCTAGTAAATCCATTTCCTCCTAAATTGCCTGTTTCTAGTACTTACTATCTAGATAGTTTATTACTTCCTTAAATGACTTTAGAACGATAGGGTCTATTACTACTATTTCTACTTTTAAGGTAGTTTTATTTGCTTTAGTTAGAGGCTCCTTATTTATTATTTAATTCGGAGAGTCGTCTTCTATTTCCGTAATAAGCTCGATCTCCGGTTAGGTTCCTTCTTAAATTAACGAAGCTCTATAAAATAATAATAGGATAGACCGTGCGATATAGTTAATTAAAGGCGCAGTTCGTAAAACTAGATTAAAAAGTAGAGTATACTTAGGGCGCCTTCGTCGCTTCTCCTACTCGACCTAAGCTAATCGAACTATATAGTCGGTAGTATTGCCCTCTAGAAGAATTTCCTTAAGTGCTTAGGGAGTCTCTAAGTTAGCGGTATAAGGTAGTAGCTATAACGTAAATCTAGTAGTATTAACTCGAACATCTTTATCGAATATAACTTCCTTCGCTCTTTTAATCTTACCTAAAATAAAGTCCTAAAGGCGGTATACGTAGTGCCCTTTAAAGCTAATTAGGATACGTAGGTAAGACCGGTTATTATGCTTCTTTAGAAACTTTGCCTTAGGAATAAGTTTGTAGGTACGGTAGCTAATTCGTCTTATCTAAGTAATATTAGGTAGCTTGCTATAAAAGGCTTTATACGCCGTCTTAAACCCCTAAAGTGCTCGAGTTAGCCGTCGATTAGAAATAAAAGCAGAGGCTTTATTTAATTTAGGCTAGAGCTCCTCTCGTAGGCCTTTATCGAGTTTTATATAGCAGATTAAATCCTATAGCGTCTAGTATCTTCTCTTAGATATACTATTTTAATTAGGCTAGTAAGGTGCCGTTAACGTTACCTCGATTCTACTTCTAACTTAAACTCGATCCCGGTAAGCTCCTATCGATACCTCCTTTAAAATACCCGTAAATTTAGTTTCTCTATCGATCCGGATCCGCCTAATTATACCGCTAAACTAGCGAAACATCCGGGCTTTAAAGTCCTTATAAGCCGTATAGGTCTTCTTAGCCTCTTTCGTTTTAAGCGTATATATCTAGTAACACCTCGAGTAGTCGTTAACTATAATTAAATAGTAGCGTTCTCCGGCTCGAGAAAGAGGTAAGGGTCCTCTAAGGTCTATATAAATCCTAGCTAACCTCTCTATTTCGCGAACTAGGTTTAAATAGAGAAGTTATTACTTTTATTTCGCTCTTCGATAGGAATTATAGAAGAACTTTCTATCTAAGTAGTTAATATTAAGAGACTTAAGTAGAGCTCGTAAGCTATCCGCACCTAGGTAGCCTATTCGATTATACTAGATATATATTAGTAGGAGGTTCGCTATTCTTCGATTAAGAAAAACTACCGGAGATAGTAGAAGGTCGTCGTTATTTAGTAGTAAGAACTAGGCATTTAGGTAGGATCGTCTAAGTAAGAGGTTAAGTTTCTAGAGCGTGCCGTATTACGTTCCCTAGCATATTACTTTACCGGTTTTAAGTAAGGTAAAGCGATAGTAACTATCCTAAGACTAGAATGTAGTTCCGTTCTTATTAAGTCGTCCTACCAAAAGTAGGTTTACTTATAGTTATAGAACGTAAAGAACGTTCTATAAGACAAGCTCTCTTAAATTGCTATTATATATTGCTTATAGTATAACTTTTCTAACTTTAAGTATAACGAAACTAGTTTTATATTCTTAAATTAGGAGACGAGTTAGCAGTTTAGTATAGTTAAGTATAATACGAATGTATAGAGTTAGGGTAGGCTCGGATAGTTAGGGTAATTACACGGTATAAGGAATGCTAAGTAGATATAAAGGATACTCTAATATTAATCGAATAGTAATTCTTATGCTTCCTCCCTCTCTCTCTTCTTCTTCTTATCCTCCTCTTCGGGGAGTAGTCGCTCTCCCTCCGGTTCGGTTAGGGAGAAGACACCTTTTACCCCGAGTTCCCCGGAGGTCCGCGAGGGGACCGTATAGTAACCGTAAGGGGTCCGTAGGGTATATCCTAGGACTTTTAGGTAGAATACCGTAGGGGGTCCGTAAGGGGTACGCGATAGGGGTAGTAGCGGAGCCCTACCGCCTATCGTTATAATACTCCTCCCTTCTAGGCTACTATCCCTAGTAGCGATCTAAGGATTTGTTGTAGTAGGGTAGTAGGGTGTCCGCTAGATATTTGTCGTTAGTACGGTTGTTATTATAGGAGCGTTAGTAACTTATTATAATTTTTGCACGCGCTCCGTAACCTTTCTATATTACTAATACTACGCTCTTCCCCTAACTTAGACGTACTAGCCTATACGCCTTTTATATACTCCGCTCCCCTTAGCCTTCCCGGCCCTTTAAAACCTACTATAACGATCCTCGATTCCCGCTATAAGGCGTCCGTAAGGCCCTAATATAGGCGGCCTATATACCCTCGGCGTAGTACCGAAATACTTCTCTAGAAAGGATCTAGACCGAGAAACGGAGTATATCTAGGCAGCCCTAGATATAAGTAAAGATACGCCGTGGACGTATCCGTATTACTTCTAGTATAGCAAATCGCTCGCTACGCTATTATACCGTTATAAGCGGCTATATAGTAAGGCGTACGCGCGTTATATAAAGAAYAAGCGCGGAGCTTATATTATAGTAGGTATACTCCTACYRTACGGTCTCGCTACGGTACTAACGCGGTTATAGGTTTCTATATATCTTTAAGGTCGCGTTAACGTACTAGTTATACTCGCGGACGTATACCGCGCTAAGCTCGCTCGCGTAGAGGAGGGTTTACCGAAAGGCCTCTCTAAACGCCGTTAAAAGAAGTAGATAACTCGAGAGGTCCGTAGTAACGAAGCGGCCGTTACCGCTAGTATAGAGCTAATACTAGCTTAACTCTCGTATAACTATATACTCCGCAAGTAAGAAATAGAGGCGGCCCGTATAGGAGAAGATATCCGGTAGTAGTAGACCCGTCGTTCTACCTCTAACTTCGATATAACGAAGAGGATTATCGAGCGGGACCGTATACGTCTCGGTATATATAGTACCTAGCGTCCTAGGCTATATATATATAGCCCTATAGCTATAAGTATAAAGTATACTATAAGGTGTCCGTAGGGTAATTACTAATTCTTCTATAGTAAACTACTCTTCCGATATACCGCTATTTCCTAAGTACCCCTTCGGACCGTAATATAGGCGGAGTCTCCGTTACTTTTAGCTTAAAGGCCTAACCCGCTTCTATAACGAAGTCGGGAAAGCGCCCTAGGGAGCCCTTACTACTACTACGCCGCGATCTCCTTAAGAATAGACGCGCGGTCTTAAACGAGGATCTAGAGAAGCTATCTCCTAAGCGCTTCTATAGTAAAGCTACCGTACTCGTAGCGGCGCCGGTTCTTCTTCCTACCGGTACTCCCGGTAGTAGGAACCGCGTATCTTTCCGCGGGGGGTCCGTAAACTTCTTATTATCGGAGAGTAGCGAGAGTAGGGGTAAAACCCTAGCTAAGCGAAGTAAGAAGTCTATAACGGTAAAATATAAAAAGACGAGCTAACGTAAGGGTACGCCTACCTAGGGGAAGACCCTAAACATAAATAAGCGCCTTAATAATAAGGCGATCCCCTTCTCGCTCGCCTCTACTACCCGTAATAACTCCGAGGATAAGTATTCTCTATTATTAAGTAGTAATCCGATAGACACTAGTAAGGACGGCGAACTTAAGGCCCGTAAGGTGTCCTCTAATGCCTTATCGGATATAGATAAGGTTATAGACCTCGATAATATCGACTAGGTCGCTAAGTCTTCCCGCCGTAAGGGCCGTAAGGGGGCCGCGAAGGTTACTACTACCGAGAAGGCTAAGAAGACTAAGAAGACGAAGAAGACTAAGAAGGTTAAGAAGAGTAAACGTAATAATAAGTCTAATGCTAGCGCGCTAACTAAGGCTAAGAACGAGGACGAGGCGGAGTAAGCCTCTAATATTAAATCCGTAAGCGGTATAGGTACGTCGTTCTCTAGTCGTCTTCCTTCGCTACGTCGGCTCGGTGCCGATCCTTTCCTTACGACGCCTACTCGTAATCCGTAGGCGGACCGTAACGCTATCTTTTTAGATAATGCTCGTAGAATCGCCGCTAGAGATTATAGCGAGGAGCACCTATTATTTTAAGATTAGGTCGACTTCTAGGTAGATAAGTTCTATAGGCGCTTTAAGCTATATAGCTATAGGACATTCCCCGTTCCCCGGGAGAATAAGACTTAGGCACGCTTAGTATCGTACGAGGCGGTTTATGCTCGTAAGCTCCTTCTCGAGGAGCTCTTTAAGAATACCGCCTATATAGACGTARCTAAGGAGGCCCTACGGATTAATAGTATAACCGGAGATAGTACCCGCTTAGAGATCCTAGAGCTATAGGGGCTCGTTACTCTATTAAGATATAAATATCTCGATAATCTTACTAAGCTAAGCTAAAAGGCTAAGCTAGGCGGGATCGGGTTAGAGCTTATCGGAAGTCTATAAAGTAAAGTAAAGTAGGATGTTCTATTCTAATAAGTAAGATAAAATAGTAAGTTATACGCGATGTACTCTATAGGGGATTATATCGCTTCTATATATACTAACTATAAAGGTAAGCTATCTAAGCAATCTAAGCGCGAGCGCTCTAAGCGCTTAAGTAGGGCGTCTAGTTAGTCTAAGTAGCACTAGGAGGAGCGCTCGGCTTAGCACCTAGATTACCTAACCTAGTTACGCTCTTAGCGATCCTATTCTACCCGCTCTATCCTAACGTCGCGTGTCTATATAAGATTACTAGTCCTACGGCCTTCCCTATCTTATTTATCCCTAGCGGTCTTTTCTATACGGGATTATTACTACGGGGAGTCCCTACGGGATTATTCCGTAATATACTCCTACTCGCCGCGACGTTATACCTAAGCTAGAGGATATACGCCGCGAATTATAGAAACTTAAGGCTACCGACGCCGGTCCGCCCCGTATAGGCCCTCTCTTTCCTAGACCTGCTATTAGCGAGGAATACGCTAAGGTTCCCCGGCGCTTCCGGGATCTACCGCCCCGAGAAGTCGGGTAGTCGTCGCCGCCTCCTAGTATAGTAAGACCTAATAAGTCTTCCGCTCCTACTATAGGAGCTCTTCCTACGYTWTCCTTATCCCGTAACCTAGTTAGCTTAATAGCTAAGACCGGTCTTAGTACTGCCGGAGTAATGTTCGCTCGCAGATTTATAGGCTAATTGTCTTAGGCCGTAAGGGGTCCGTAAGGTCCTATTTTTTCTTTCTTGTTTATAGGGAACGTCGACCCTACTTCGACGTTAAGACCCGTTAGGCGCCCTAAGGGGCTGTTTTTTGTACTATAAGCGGTAGGCTGCCTATTAGCGATACCCTATATAATTAAGTTTTAGAGCGAAATAAAATTAGTTTATACTATCTTCGCGTACTACGCTTTCGTAGAGGTTAGCTTCCCTTTTCTCGGGTGTCTCGCTATTCCTATAGGAGCTCGTCTACGTTCTTAAAGTTCTCTTAGGGTTCCTATATAGGTAATATTAAGTCTCTAATTCTAGAGTAAAGATATTACTATTAATATTATAGTATTTAAACAGCTTAGTTATAGCGGCACTAAGTATCTCTATTTCCTTAAGTAGGGATAGATGCTCCGGATATAGCTTATTAATTATAAGCTTAATTCGATAAAACTTAACGTTAATCCTTCTAGCAATGTTACTAACAAAATCCTCTACTACCCTTAATTCGGCTTCTTCCTAGTTAACTAGCGAGGGGCTCCTATTCCTATAAAATTAGTTTAGCAATAGTAAAGGATTTAATAGTCCTTTATTAGTTGTCTCCTAGTACGAGATAGTCGTTATAGTATTAGTTACTCCTTCGTAGAGGAATAGTACCTATTAGATTTAACTATCTAGGAACAAGAGTCTTTTAATATATCGCCGACTTTAAATAGCTACCCTTCTAATCTATAGAGTAAGGGTACTAAGGGCTAAAGCACCCCTAACTATAATATCTATATCTTGCTATACCGTTATACTATTAGGGGTAAAACTAACTATAGCCTCGGTCCTCCTTTATTCGGAGGAGCGGTCTAATTTAGTTAACCGGTTAATTAACTACTTAGTCTGCCTATATTCCGCCGACCGTTAGATGTCTTTTATCGTTTAGATAGGAAGGACGGCTATATAGGTTTCTTCTTAGGGTGCTATTAATAGTAGTTCTTATTTAAGTATTAGCGCGGGAGTTCCTTATAGCTTAGATAGCTATAGACTAAATTAGGTAGACCGAAGCTAGCTACGTAAGGATTAGGATCTAGTACTCGTTTACCGGATGCATTATATCTAGCGAGATAGGACCGATTGTCCCTTATTAAGTTAGTACTTATCTTAGTCTAAAGGGAGGTCTATTTCGCTACCGCTTTTATACTTAATTCGTAAAAGTTAAGGACTCGTCCTTCTCTAAAGTTAGCTACTTAATTATTCTCGCCGATATTATTTACCTAATCTTTAAATAGTAGGCCTAGATTTCGAAGGAAGATTTAACTCTTTTATGCGTCTCTAATCTTCTATCCTCCTCGTAGACGATTAAAATTATCGTAGAGTTTATTAAAATTATTAATAAATGAAGCCTAGTCCTTATAGTCGGCGAATATGCACGTATACTAGTTATCGTAGGCTATAATAGCTACGTTAATCTAATAGAATTCGCATGTATAATCTAGAATCCTTATTACTTCTAGAACCGTAGAGTAGCTATTAATCTTATCCTTAAGATAGGTCTTAACTCTTGCCTTAATTCTATAAAGTAATACTTAATTATACTTAGTAAAGTATGTAGTTACTAACATATAGTTATTCTACTTAGAGGTAGGGATGCCTTTAAGTTATGTAAGTATTAGTTTAGGGGTAACGTTATTAATTAGCACTGTTAGTTTAATAAGATCTCCGGTAAGAACTTTAAGGAGTCCTTTTATTACTACGGCATTTGTAATGTCCTTCTTCTAGCGAGTCTAGTTCTCCGGTCTAGTAAGTTTTTCTACTAAAGTAAAGGATCGTCTATTTCTATAGGCCTTAGTAAAGGCCTAAATATATTCTAAAGACGCCTTCGTTAGGCGCTTAACGCCTAAGGTAGCTAACGAAGACATTAATAGCGTTTAAGATCGAGTAGTAGGTAGCATAGTAGGTAATATATAGCGGATACTACTAATATTTGTTAATAGTAGTTAGCGGTTAGACTCGTTCTTAATCTTACTTAGTACGTCGTCGGTATTAGGAGAGTTATCTTTAGATAATAAACTATCGGAGGGAGGAGTTATTATAGTAGCCGATTTTCCCTTAGCTCTAGGGGTAGGATTACCTAAGTAAGAGCTACTAGTAGTTTAAAATTAATTGTTATTAACTAAGTCTTTAGCGGTAGTCGAAGTAAGTAGAGCCTTTAAGGTGCTTTTAACGTGTTTACTCGGTATTATACGCGCCGTATCCGATGTTTTTATAGGAGGATCTTATAGATTAAAGTACCGTCGCGTTATTAGCTTTGCCTAAGGTTCTAGGCTAGAGAAGTAGCTAGGCCTAGCTAAGAATTCCTTAGGTTTATTTATAGAGAAGCGCTTTATTAAGCGGGCTACTACTCGCTATTATTTACCTACCCTTTAAAGGCGGTAGGCCGCTATATAATTACGCTGCTGCTATAGTCGCTTAGCGCGTTACTCTAGTATCTTATTTATAAGCACTTTTCCTATTATAAGGAAAAACAAAAGGGTAGCGAGTAGCTACTTTATAACTAAAACGAGGTAGTCTTATAAGATATTAATATAAGATAAATTAAAAGGTTAGTAAGGAGTTTAATCTTACTTAAGCTAGGATGTTTAGAGAAAGGATATATAGCTTTAAAGTTTTAAAGAGGTTTTTTACCTCCGAGCTTATCCGAGAAGACAAGTTTCTCTTTTTTTTTTACTCTTATCCGTTTAATCTAAGATTAAATAATATAACTCCTACTAGGTACCTTAGTTTAATGTTTAAATAAAGTGCGTTTATCTATTTAAGCTACTAACAAATCGACTATATAGCTAAGATAATTTATTAACTCTATTAACTTACGTTAACGTTAGGAGTCTACTAGTTATTATTAAATGCTCTCCGAAGAGACTATTTACTTTAACGGGTAGCTAGAATAAATTACTTCTTTAAGAGCAAAGTAATTAAGGTAAAATTCACCTTAAGTTATTTATCTTATAAAGCTAGTACGGAGCGGTATTATAAGCGTTAAATCGACGTTATAGAGAGACGCGGTCCGGGCTTATAACCTGTTAAAGATATGGCCGAAAAGGTTAATTAAGGAAACTAACTAATGTAAGGACCTACGTAAGAGTTATATATATCCTCGGTAAGATAGCGCATAGACTATCATTACAATAGAACACGATCCGCGAGCGCCGTCCCAAGCCCAGGCCTTCGACCAAGCCCTATTTCCGGAGGTACCAAGCAATGGCATCGACGGGACATCTGGATTTTTGCCAAGTGCCCCCATGAACTACTGCCCTGGCCGAGCCACCCAATTCGCATATCCAACTCAACGCCAAGTCAGCGGAAATCCCCATGAGCTACAATACTTACAAGTTGGTCCACAGACTGGTTCACTCCAAAACTTCACCGCCTTCGAATGTGATACTGAGCTGCGATGTTCCGACCATGGCTGCAACGGGCGAACGTTTTCCAGCTGGCACAATTACCAACGTCATGTCCAAGAGAAGCGCGGCGCATTTATTACAGAGTGCCCGTTCTGTGGGTTGGTTTTCAGTCGAAAGAGTAATCGGGACTCCCACATCTCTTATCGCAGGTGCAAGGGACTCAAAGCGCTGAGTCAGGAGGATGGGTATTTGCTGGGTGATGTTCATGGTCTCGGGGTTCCTGGTGAGCGTAATGGCTGAGACTTTGCCTGGAGAAAATGAGAAGGTCTGGCGAAGTGCTGTGATGGCAATATATCATTTTAACGGTTCTTTTATTTTGACTGCAGTATCGAATGTCAGAATCATTTTGGGAGTTCTCTTCACTATTTGTGCTCAATCTTGAGCCGACTGTGTCATGAACAATGATAATGCAGAGCCTCGAAGTAACGCAGCAAATCTGAATGTGATCACATGAACAGGCTGCCCATTAAGCCAGCGTTTGCACATACAAATGCCAAGGCGCAATCCATCATCCAAGATTGCCATGCCATGTTGGAAGAAGTACAACGCAATACAATTAGACTTGCTCCGCCAAGGAGGAGGCCGTTGCCACACTCCCGCTTAACATGTTCGCTTATGCGAGTGTAGATCCATGCCACAGGAAGATAGATCGCGGGCCCGATGACGAGGGCCAGTTTCGTAGACCCATCAGAAATCCCGGAAATGACGACGTCTTCGGCGATGGTCTGGCAATAGCATGCTGCGAGCCACACCATCGTGAAGACACAGGTTGCCACCGCATTGGGATCGGCTGAATCTTCCGACTTTGGTATCGTCGTGTCCTTGTCGCTGGGTTGATCATGTCTCCCGTGCGTATTTACGCTCGCAGTAATGACATCGTCGGTCTGGCAGGAAGTCGGAGGGCCCAGGTTCGCGAACAAGGTAGAGTACATGGCGTATGCCAGCCCAAATCCAACATGAGCCAGAAAGACCACAAAACGGAGATGCATCAATTGTTCGGGAGGAAACAGGTCGAGTCTCTCGGGGACACCAGCTTTGACCAGGAATCCCGCGCCAGACAACCCAGTTAGAGCTCCTGCAAGCATCCATCGAAGTCCAGCGTACTGCATGAAAGACGCAACGTGCGCTGTCCAAATCAGAGCCCACGGAAACGAAACCAGGAAATATACACCTGACATCAAGAACGTGCGGTCCTGGAGACGGAGGYGCGACATATGCTCTAGACCGCCTATGAGTGCGTGGACGGACACCAGCATCCCGCAAAACCTTGCGAGAGGGTTCACATCGCGCAGACGCCGCAGGAAATTTGTTTTGATGCGGACCATGATGGGCGACCTGAGATCCTTCGAATCATCCACGTCTTGATGCGTTCGAGATGTATTGCGCATTCACGTCTTGATGCGTACGAGATGTATTGTGCAGCAGAAGGGACAAATCGATCGATTCCCAAAGGTATCTCCGGAGTGAGCCAAAGCCAGGACGGAGGTGGGTAGGCTCTGCGTCCTCTATGTACGTTTTGCGTCCTCTACTGACCAAATACGTCACCTTGCAAAAAAGCAACGTGGGCAAAGTACTAACTTGTTACCTAGGTAAAGTATTGTCACATGTCTATGGATCGACCCTCTGCATTAAGAGACGTAAAGATCGTCGGAACCTGCTTGTATGGGCATTGGATTGACTGCTCCTAGGCCAAGACCCACTAAGCTGAATGTTGAAGGAATGAGGAGGGTTTTGGGGCTGAACCATGCGAGGTATCCATATCTACCTATCCTAGATGCTCTCAACAATCATTCGCAGCTGCTAATACCGCAGTGCTGCTAGGTTCTTCCCCTGACACAAGCAAAACTTGGATTGATAATGCTACCTGCATTACAGAGCTGATTACCAGCAAGGTCGCTGTAGACTGTTAGAAGCTTTATGGACGCACGACGACCACTTGGCCCAGGATCAAGTATGGTGCAGTGAAATGCTGACATTACTAGAACGACAATCTCATGGTATATATGCAAGCATCTATAGGTACCAGGTATTTCATTCAGCTCTTCGAATCTTCCATTCTTTTCAAATCACGACTATGAAAATAGATGAACATGAACTTATTACAGCAAAATGAGATACCATATCGCACAGCTGTTAACGAATAACGGCCTCGCAACAAGAGCGCATAGATATGGTTATCTAGTGTTGGTGTATAGTAAGCTGCCCAATACCCCTGGAAGTGTGCCACAAGATCTTCGCAAACCTACCTTACTGCGCCCTGAGTCTGTCCGAATCAAGGAGGTCCTCCAGCCTCGTGGCGAGATGTTTTACTAGTACGAAACTGATGGGAAGGCCCTGCAGTTGGTCAACCATGTACTCAGGCCGGGAGGCTTGTACGAACCAACTTCAGCGACAAAGGGCAAGTTTTTGTGACCGTCCGATGCGACAGTCACTGGTTTCCCTCCAACTGCCCAGTGCCGCTCATCACCAAGGATCCGGTTCAATACGAGCGGGAAAAGGCCGAGCAGACGGGAAGAAGCGTATGCGAGATCATGGTCAAAGAACGGAGCACAGGCGCACACACGCATTATGAATGTCAGCATGCGGTTCTGAGTCTGAAAATGTTGCTGGAATCCCTGGCGGCGCAGCAATACGGTCCGGCAAGATCCAGCTTCGACTTCTCGACGAAGAGGTATGCGGGCTACTAACGCAGGCGGGAGAAAGTCCTAGTAGCTCTGGAAACAATGGTCCAGAGTGGAAATACAATAGTTTTCCCGGCAGTGGAGAAGGGGTGCATGCGCAAGCACGAACAGCTTATCAAAGACTTGTGTGCCACACAGGGTGGCGACTCCTCGGGCCTTATCGCGCAGTTGTCCCAGTCGATGGACGATAACGCGAGGCAAGACGTCGTGATGGACAAGCGAGACCGGCGCGCGGCGACTGTGATCGAGAGATATCTAAGGCGTACAGACAGCTTGTCAACCAGCTCTTAACGCACAGGGGCAGCTTCCTGCGCACACAGCCTGAAAACACGGTCCAAAAGCTMGACCGGTTCAGGAAACAGTGCCAGAGGTTGCATTAAGCGGTAACAACGCAGATCTGCCTCCAGACATCAAGGAACAAGTGAGCAATCTCTACCTTGCTGCGAGCTGGAACTTTTCACAACTCCTCCAAACGATGGGACCGCTTACTACTACTACCGTCACGAGAATCCGAACGGGTTATGTGTCGGCAGGAGATGCTGGTGCTTTTGCGGACGCGAGCTTGGAATCACGGAGGGCCTGCCTTAACGGTAGCTACTGGCCGATATTTTAAGTACAGGTACTACCTAGGCATGGATCCGAGTTGAGCATAACACACGTCTTCAAACATAATTCGCTTGGCCGAGACATCGATGTCCTCCGTATATGTACATCTACTACATTTTTATGCTCTGCTTCTTTACAAACATTGCCAGACATTGATTGGTACAATAAACTACGATTCACAACCTCGCCACAAATCCGCTCTTGTCAATCTGCAAGYAAGTCWGTACACCACGTCGCGTTTTCTACGAGAGAACTTCTACAACTCACCTTCACAAGATACTCCTTGGAAATTTCACGGACATTAACAACTCCTGCGAGGGCCATGCACAGCTTAATCTCATCGGCGAGCAGCTTGAGGCACAACTCAACTCCTGCCTGTCCCTTGTAGGCCAAGCCCCAGAGGACAGGCCTTCCGATCCATACCTACATGGAAGAGTCAGCACACAATCGGAGAGAGAGATGAAAGATACCACTAACAAAGTCTGCACCGAGTGCAAGCGCTTTAAACACGTCTGTTCCATGCCTGATGCCTCCATCGACGTGAATGGGAATCTTTCCACCAACTRCATCCACAATCTCAGGGAGCGCGTCCAATGTTGCGAGAGCCCCGTTAAGCTGTCGACCGCCATGATTACTGACGACAATACCGTCAACTCCATGATGCAGGGAAAGTATGGCATCCTCGGATGTAGCGATACCCTTCACCCAGACCTGCATCTCTGGGTGGCACTCCTTTTTGAGCCAGTCGATGTCGCTTTCCCTATAAGAGATTTAGCATGAGACGTTCCACAAAATACAACGACTCATCCCATTGTGAGGAAACCTGGACTTACCACGAGAGCGTGGGGTTGGGTGCATGTGTATGGAACGTGACCTTGCCCTTGGGCAGCACTCGTTTCTCTCCATCGAAGTAACCAGGCTCAGAAGCCGTCCGTTCAAGCTTAGGTCTATCTTGTGATTCTTGCGCCTGCTCCTCTTGATCGTCTGTAAAGTTTGCGATYTTCAGATGTGGTGGTAATTTGAACTGGTTGCGTATCTCCAAATTCCGTCGTCCCAGAAATGGAGTGTCGACAGTGAGGAAGACGGCCTTGAACTTTGCTTGCTTTGCACGCTGGATGAGCTTTCGACTATGCTCTCTAGATTCGAACAAATATAGTTGCAGCACGTTAGGGTTGCCCTCACTCGCTTCGGCAACCTCCTCTAGGCTTTTGGTCGCAAAGCTCGAGAGACCCATGGCAACACCTGCCTTCTTACAAGCTCGAGCGGTTCCCAGCTCGCCATCTGAGTGAGCAAGACATTGCATGGCTGTTGGRGCTACACCARGAGGTATGCTGTTCTTGTGACCAAAGATGTTGACTGATGTGTCGACAGCGGAAACATCGCGGAGTACGCGCGGTCTGATGCGATATTTCTCGTATGCGGTTTGGTTCTCGCGGAGAGTTGAACCCGAATCGGACCCTTCATTGTAATAGTCGCGCGTTTGCTTGTCCATCAAGTTGTAGGCATGTTTCTCTAGCTCTCCGATCGTGAGGCACTCGAAGTCTTCTATGCCTTTGGTCGCCATGATGGGATATAGGTAGTGTGATTGGAGAACGGAAATTGACGGAAAGGGATTGAATTGGGGTAGGCAAAGTATTCTGCAGCGTACAAGGTAAGGTAGGTATATCTGACGCTCTTTAGAGTTGAGCTTACCTAGGCTGTTGATCAACAGTGTATCCGCTCACGCGTGGTGTGCTTTTTGGGGAAGCTGCGAGGTTTATGACGTCGTTGAATCCTTGAAAAAGCATGCCCGGCGATCAACATCACCTTGACGCATCGGCGTTCCAAGACAAGTCGGTCTCTCTGTGGAAAGATGATGGGAAGATCTTCTTGTGGCACAGCATAGCAATGTGCCTGTTGAGGAGCACATAGCCATCTGACAGTATAGTGAGAAATAGGGGAGAGCAGAAGCGAAGGAGGATCGATCTATACTGCGATTTGAGGTTTGGTAGACGTCTTTGCTGCTCACGTCCGATGACTGCCCCATGTATTAGACAGACTCGTCTTTATCATGTCCGTCGCGATTGTGACAACCGTCATTGTCAGGAGAAACCTCTCCATGTCGAATATGGAGGAGGCCTGGCAGGTCTATCCTTGTGCGCTCATGTTGGCCCGAGCTTCAAATAAGCCGATGCCGAAAGCTTATTAAGTTAACGTTTGTTTACTCGATTCTTGGTAAACAAACGGTCGGGGCAACCTCCCTTCCTACATCTCCACATCCATCCGCCAACATGGTTTCGACAAGAGGCGGTGCCCAAACAGGTGTCGACGACCAAAAAGAAGCGGAATTGAAATTACGAAAGAAGCCCGTGCGAAAGGCAGCGGCAGCAACGAAACCGGCCAAGGCAGCGCCTGCAGCGAAGACAACACGATCCAAGAGGGTGGAGCCCGAGCAGGAGGACGAAGAAGCGGACGAACTACACGGAGATGGAAGTGCGGCAGCGCCTAAAGTGGTACGGAAAGCCCGCGCAAAGAAGGACGATGTCAGCACGACCACCACCACCACAGCTCCAAGCAAACCCGCCGCAGCAACTCGAGCTCGCGCGACGACTGCCACCGCTCCCGGCAAGACAGCCGCGACACGCGCTGTAAAGCCCAGTAAGACCGAGACGTCGACACCCAGTCTTGCCCCACCCGCTCAAACAAGGACTGCGCGTGCTACGCGCGCAACGGCTTCAACTCGTGCCACCGCAGCCAAGGAGAAGGCGGCACCACTTTCACCTAAGAAGATCACCCAGATGCCCAAACTACCAGCTCGGAATACGAGGACTACCAATATCAAGGCGGTGGTTGGAAAGGAGATTGGAAAAGTCGTTGCAAAGGGCAAGCCAGCAACGCGGCGGCGAGGTGTGTCGGACGAGAACGCGGGCGTTCCAGAGTTTAGACCATCCACTGCAGACCAGCAAAGTGAAGAAATCAACACAAGGCAGGCTTCGAAAGGCACACCTGCAGTGAGCAAGGCCGCAGCAAAGGCTGTAACAGAGCCGGAGACGATTGAGATCGACAATGACACACCAATGTCGACGACACCGACGACACCGGCAGAATCAGTTCTGGAGCCTGATGACGATGTTCTTCAGGACCATGTCGAGGCTTCAGACTCAGATGGTGGTGGAGAGATCGAGATATCTGCGGATGAACTTTGTGGACCCAAGACACCCATGAAGCGCATGAGCCCCCGTGAGCTGTCAAAACACACATCTGCACATAAAGGTAGATTCTCAGAGGACGTTCCAATGGAGACACCTGCCAGACGGTTCTTGGTTCCTGGCTCACAGGTCGGCACACCGCAAACGCAGAAACCCTATTGCAAGCCTCGGTTGCCAATATCAGAAGTGAGGCCCACAACCGCAGCTAGAGCACGGGATAGAGCTATGGTTTTCCCCAAGTTGCAGCCTCTGGATCTGTCTCTTGCTCTCGAGGAAGCCGACGAGACAGCAGAAGTAGATGACAGAACTTTGTCTACAGAGGACGAGATGGTGCCAATGAATGTGGGACAAGCCGACATTTCTGAAGCTTCTATCCACATCTCGGAGGGGGATGAGCTTAGCGACGCAGAATGTGCCCTGATTCCGGCACGCGCGGTTGGATCGTCGAAGGAGGTCAGCATTGAGGATGTCGATACCGATGCAGCCGAGCATGATATTGTCAAGATTCCCTTTCAAATGCAGGATCTGTCTATCGTGGAGGCTTACGGCGAAACCGAGGATGAGCCCTGTCTCGCGGAAAGGGATGATTCAAATGAGACCATTCTTGTGGAAGATGAAGACATGGGAAACACCGTGGACTCGCGAATAGAGACCACGCTGGAATCGGCAGGGAGCATCGTCGTCCACCACGACACGGCCCCTGAGGCCGACGAGAGCCTGACTTGCGATGAATCCATGGAGGACTTACATCTGCCGATCATGACCCCAAGGCCAGAAACCATACAATGGGACAATTTACGGGAAGATGTAACTATCCCTTTCAATTTCGACAACGTACTTTCTGGTACCCGAGCTCCCCTCCAAGAGCCCGAAGAGCCAATGTCCTCTGATGAATGTGTGGAACCACAAGAAACCACTCAGGATGTTGAGCACAGGCCTTCTGTCGAGACGAACATGATTCTGGCAGACACACAACATCAACGGCAAAGTTTTGGGGATGTACGCCTGTCTGTCGATGCAACCGTCAACCTGAGTGACTTCCTCGACATGTCGTCCCTCGCAGAACAGCCACGTCAACCACATGACCAGGACGATTATAACGATGTCGACATGGAAGCACCCCAAGCCGAGCTTGACGACGATATGTCCAACGCAACTGCGGCTGCATCACCACTGYGCGCTGTAACTCCTGCCAAGATACCGTCGACCACCGGCAGCGAAAGCATGCCAACTCTGCCAGACGTGCCGCAGCAAGAGCCTCACCACGTACTAGAACCGAACACGCCTCACTATGCAATGCCTACGATCGCGTTCCGGCGCAAGTCGCTGCCCGCAATAGTATATCATACTCCCATGAACGGCTCGAGACCGAAAACTTCCGATGGTGCCAGCATACACCGTATTGCCAACCCGTTTGCAAACATGTCGGCTGCTCAGGACGATTTGCAACGATCCATGACACCTTTCCGTCTTAACAGAACACCTGCTTCAAGACCGCAGACGCCATCCATCGGCACACCAACGAGGATGTCTTCGCGGAAAACTCCACGAACAAGTGGTAGAGCCGGCATAACCCAAACGCCACGCACAAGCAGCAGACTGAGTGTGAGGCTGACCCCCAGAGAGCGATTTCCTGGCCTGCCGTCTCGACAGACATACGAGGAGCTAGCGAGCACTCCAACGGCCAAGACGCCTGGGCAGTTCATCCYTTCTGYAGCCAAATCAAGCACGAAGGAGCGTTTCCCGGCACTCCCGCCGGCTGAAAAGTACGAGGATTTCGTCAAGACACCGGCGTCAGGCCGTGCTTTGGAAACGGTCTCTACCACGCCACAAATTGAGCAGTCTATCTTTTCACCAATCGAGGATGTAAGCAACACAGTTCAACCAGAGGAGCGCTACCCCGGGCTACCGCACCGCAGAACCTACGAGGAGCATGCAAGAACAGCTATGCCAGCTTCCCGCTTCCGCACACCTTCGCAGTCACCAGCAAAGCGACCAGCTACTGTGCAGAAACCTGCCTCGCTTCGCAAGATGGCGCTGAAAGYCGGAACGCCAATGGCTTCCCACACACCAGTTAAGACACCTCTCCGGGCTCCAGCCATGACTCCTGGGCAGATCCCACTGACACCTCACCCTGGTGCACCCCTCAAAGGTGTCAATGCTTACGTTGACATTTTCCTGAACGACRGCAGTAGTGCAAACTCCACGTATATTGCTGTGTTGCACAGTCTTGGGGCCAAGACGACTAAGACTTTCAATGATCGCGTCACACATGTCATCTACAAGGAGGGGTCGCCTGCTACTCTGCAAAAGCTTCGAATTCACAACAAGCAAGTCATCGAGAGTGGCAATGGCAAGGAAATCTTCTGCGTCAATGGACGTTGGGTTAACGACTCAAACAGTGAAGGTACTCGTATGGATGAGACCGACGAAGCCTACATCGTGGATATTGAGGACCAGCGGGCTACCAAGCGTCGCCGTAAGAGTATGGAGCCCACATCTTTGCTCAACATCGGCGGCAACGTAGTGCGCGACACCAACCGGAAGAGCAGTCTTGGACGAAGCTCGATTGGGCGAGCGCTGAAGGCCATGTCACCTTCTTTCGAGTCGCCCACCAYGGGATTGTCTGTCGATTTCGCAGAAAAGGAGAACAGCGGTGACAGTTCATTCGGGGACGAGTCGCCGGCTACTCCTGCTTAWCTCGCGGCGCCTGACAGTCTGATACAGCAGACGGCACCCATGAACCGCATGAGGAAGCTAGACTTTGATGCACAAGAGCAGGCCAAGAACAGGCGACTGACGTTCTGGGATGGAGGCGAGTTTTGAGAGTCGACATTGTAGGCGCATCAGGCGGTCACGTGGGAGGAAATACATGGGTCTTGTGGTCGGATGAATGTTCTTTCGTATTTCCGTTGTGTCGATATCCGTTCATAGCGCTCTCGCTTCGCACTCGCTTTGTGTACAGTTCAATCAAGATCGATTCACGGCCTTCTACATGATATTCAGATTTCAGGAGTGAAGTCCACGCGACGGAACAGTCTCGAGGCAATTCTCACTTATGGTTCACACGAGCGTTTTGCGTCTTGGCTAGAGCCTCCAAATTGTCACAGGACCATGTCCAAGGCATCGACTTAATTAAATACGGGCATGGGGCATCATATTCATTGAAGTCGAGCTCGAACGTCTAGTCACCCTCGAGCCAGTGCTGGCGGATAATAACAGCTCATGATACAGCGACCCGTTGCATCATGTCGGTTTGAGCCGCCTAGGGGGTTACAGCGCGGCAAGGTTCTGGGCGGACCAGTCGAGAACGCCGTGCTAAGGGCGTCAGTCTGGCATTTGATGTTGCATTACGTTGCGTGAAGGGACCGCAGTGTATCACATGAGTGATTCCAGTTTTTTTCTTTGATATTCAACTCTTGCAAATACTTCGGGCATCATGTCGTACAGGAAGATCAAAGCTTGCTGCTTTTCGTATATGATCCCAAGTCCTGGTGGGAATTGTCATTATCCATGTTCATTATTCATTACATTGAATCGGCATCAAGAGAAGAAACTTTTCTTTGGCTTCTTTTCATGATCCTTCGCCCTTTTCCGCTTTACACTCGTGCTGCCAATGTCTCTGTTCGGGGTGGACGCCTTCTGCGGCGTCGGCTCCTTGACGATTTCCTTGATGGTTTGTCTTGACAGGCATCCATCAATGTGCTCATTGAAGGCACGCTCGTCCGCTGGCTGTGGGCGGCTGCAGATTGGACAATGCCACTGTTCCGGCGCCGCCACAGGAGCCAGAGCTGCTTCGGCGATAGCTTCTTGCTCCAAGAGAGAGCGCCATGCAAAACCGTTGGCATAGCGATTGTAATCCGCCTCATTGCTGGGCTTGGCCGGCATTGCAGCCGCAGCATCCTCTTCGTGTTGTTGTGAAAGCCTCTCAATCTCACCCATTTCCGCCTCTCGTTCCTGTCGTGCAGCTTCTTCAAAGGCCATTTCGGAATGTGGCCAAACTTGCCAGCCGTCATCGTCGATTTCGACTTTTGAGCCGCCGGTCTCAGTCAACTTCTGCCTTGCACGTCCGAAAAAGTCCACCTCCCCTTTTTTCGTGCTGACAAGATGTGTGCATCTCAATCCCATCAGTCTCAATTTCATCCCCGGGTTCTCCTTTTCTAGCTTTGTCAACATTGGCAATCCATAATGGTACAAATCTTCCGATGTATAAACTGCCTTGGGAGGCTGGACTTGGCGAGTGAGGACTTCGTACGTGTGCAGTTTGACTTTCAATACCAACGTCCGTCCCTTGAACTCGGTACGTTGCAGGTCCTCCTCTAGAGATTCGGCGATCCATTTCAGCTTATCCCGCAGCTCCTTCGGGTCTGACATGTCATGGAAGGTAGACTCCGTTCCAACGCTTTTACGCTCTGTCTCCTCCGCGGGCCGGACGTCAGTCCTCCCAAGTCCAAGATAAACACCGATCAAAAAATCGAATGTCTTCTCTCCAAATAATCTATTCAAGAAATGACGTGATGGGCCTATATCACCGCAAGTCTTTATGCCGATGGCGTCCAGCTCACGCTCCAGCACTCGGCCTACGCCGTTGACTTTCCGAGTAGGTAGGTCGCGCATGAAGTTGAGAATGGTGGTTCTATCCGAAGGAAGCCTGTATTGACCGTTTGGCTTGTTCTTGTTGCTGCAAATTTTGGCCAGTTTTGCATTCGCTGCGATCCCCGCCGAGACGGTGATCTTAGTCTCCTCAAAAACCTGTGCACGCATTTGGCTGACTGCATCCTCTGGAGAGAGATCGTGGTGCGCGCAATATTCTGTGATGTTCAAGTACGCCTCATCGATTGATGAGGATTCGAAACGCGGATCATACTCTGCCAGCACTTTGCGGACTTCCTTTGCTTTTGCAGTGTACTTCTCAAAGTTCAATGGAACGTGCAGTAGCTCAGGACACAGCTTGTCTGCAACGAAGCCTGCCATGCCACTACGGCAGCCGAACTGCCGGGCCAAATAATTGCATGTTGTCAAAACCCCCTTTCCGACAGCAAATGGTACTTCCTTCAGCTCTGGGCGATCAAGCTCTTCAACTGCAGCATAGAAGGCATCGCAGTCAACGTGCACAATTGCCTGACTCAGATCGCGGCCGTATTCAAGCTCGGCGATGTAGTTGTCCGCCTTCTTCTTCTCATTCTGTAGGCCACCGGCTGCATCAATTCGTTCCAGTTCGCGTCGCTTTAGCAAGATTGAGTTGATCTTGACAGTAAGCTGTTTGTCCTTCTCCTCCTCGTTGTTGAAATATCTGCTGCCCTTGCTTGCGTTGTAGATAATCTCAGACACTTTCTTCTGGTCGACTCCATCTTGTCCGCTCTTGGTGAGTGATGGGCCTAGAAGATGATATTTGAGGGAATGATGCTGGCTCGCCGCTGGCAAGTCTGAGCCCTGAACATCTTGATCTTCGCTCATACTGGTGGATCCAGAGTCTCACCATGCTATCATTCATGTATCATATGACTGTATGGCTGGACCGCGAGCTTACTGGACCTTCCCTGAGACGATGGTGGCGCGAAGTGTTGAAGTTTGGGCGGACGCGACGTGTAACGTGAAGCAGACGAGCTAGATTCGCGCTAGACCAATCGAGACTAACCGCTTCCTCTTCATACCACTTTGCCCAACTCCGAAAGACCCGGCATCCTAACAACAACCTAACGGCCGACGGCAATGCAGGGAAGTCGAGATGGAAGCAGCTGTTCGCTGGTCGCCGCATTCGGTCCCTGGTAGAGAGCGATTCCTGCTTGTCGACGTCACGGATCAGAGCCTCACATTGAACCACGTCGAGGGAAGAAGTTCAAAGGATGTCTCCTACCACACCGTGGCGCGTTATGGCCGCTTGCCCAATTTCGGAGCATTCGATTGGCACAAGACTGACGAGTCCATCGTTGCCCTCGGCCTTGTCAGCGGTAGTGCATGTCTGGTAAAGCTGAACGAGGACGAACGACCATCCCAAACTGTTGCTACATTCAAGCTGAAGCAGCAGCGGAAGTGCAATTCAGTGGCCCTCTCTACCCAAAACTGGCTGGCAGTAAGTTCAATCACGACAAGAGGCACGAATATCACCCTTTCTATCGTCGTTTTATCCATTTCTCATTTCAAGAGCACAACGACAGGCTCCGCCAACGGAGGGCTCTTTGCTTCTACGAAATTCGAGCGGGGTCCATCATCAACCCCGATTCGTGTATCCTATCGGAGAGTGAAGCTAACCTTCAATTCCTTCTCCTCAGGTTGGCCTAGATAAGACACGATCTGACATAGGACTCAACATATGGGATGCGAACACCGACAGTCAGAGCGGACAGGAGGCCCCCATAAGGAGGCTCTGTCCTGCAGAAGTCGTCTCCAGCGTGCGGTGGTTTCCTAGTCAACCACAAGAACTGATTGTAGCGGCGCAGCGCTCTTCCATCAGGATATACGATCTCAGAGATGGATACTTTGGATCTGGCAGCAATGTACAGGTGTCAACTCGCAACGTGAACAACATCACCATCGATTCCGATGAGCACTATTTCGCTTCTGGGGGGTCTACTGGCGATCCTGACGTCTCGGTGTGGGACAAGCGATGGCTCACCCAGAGTGTATCGGGCAATGGCGTGGCAGTATTCGACATGAAATCGGCTGTGGACAACTCTTCTCGAACTTCCATTTGGAGCTTACGATACTCTGGACAAAGGCGCGGGCGGCTCGCCATTTGCTCCAGCCGTGGAGAGCTTCGTGTGGTTGATATGGTGGAGGGGCGTACATCCATGCCAAACGCGAACGAGTACGTGCCTATCAATACGTATGGGGGAACGCCGTGGAAGACCAATTGCTATGTTGCACAGACTCGCAGGATAGAGGGACCACACGAAGACATAGAAGACGTCCGCCCTAACGAGAAGTTGATAGCCTTTGACTGGATTGCGGGGAACAGTGAGAATGAAGAACAAAAGGTCATCGCTTTACGGCCGAACCGGAAACTGGATATTCTGAAGGCACCTTGCACTATCCCACACGCTCGTATCAGCGCTCGACACGACTTCAGCGTCGCCTTTCACGATATATCGATAACCGAGATTGACCCAAGTTCAGAGGCCACCAGACCGAACCTTAGGCAGAGGAGAACAGCAGAAGACTTTGGTCCATACAGTGGGGAGCCCGTTAACGAAACGGCCGAGGAGAAGAAACTCTTCTGCGGCCCAGCCTCTCCCCGAATATCTCATCTACTTGCCCCAGCCACAGTTCAACGACAACGATGTCGCCAAGGATACCTTTTCAATTGTCATACAAACACCAAAATCATAGCCGGGAATTGGCAACTTGAGCGTTTGTGGGAGATTGTGAATCGCTTCTGCGAGCAATCTGCAAATGGAGGCATGGTTGCAGAATCGCTGGATCTGAGCTTCATCGGCGTGGCTGGCGTATGTTTGGAGAGACTTGGTACCAGCSCGAATCGAAGACTCTCACCTTCGCCGGCCAAGATAGAAGATGCTGTGACCGAATTGGCTGCGGCGCGGCGGTTGCCTGCTTTTGAGGGGCAGCGTACAAACTATGCTAACCACCGCCAGCTGTGCCTGGAGATGTGTGGTTGGAAGTGGACCACGGAGACGCTCGAGGACGAATGCTATCAGCTCATTGAACGTGGACTGCCATACCAGGCTATCGTGCAGGCCGTACTTCATGAACGCGTCCACGTTGCGCTCAACATCCTCCGAACACTGATCAGAAGCAAAGTTGTGCCGAACATTGGATTGGGTGCGTTGCTTGCCTCCGACACTATCAACGAAGAGCAGCGGGAAATGTGCATGTGGATGGCAGCAGACACGGATGATCCCGCACTGAAAGCGCTACTTACATTTCTAGCAAGCCAGGATTGGCGCGATGTGATGAAGACAAATTACCTCCATCTAGGATACAGGGTTGCTTTGGGCTTGAAGTACCTCAACGACACCGAATTGGGAGGCTTTATTCAGAGCGAAACAGCACGTGCCGTCAAGAATGGCGACTTGGAAGGCCTCCTGCTCACCGGATTAGGCG
This sequence comes from Ramularia collo-cygni, assembly GCF_900074925.1. Lineage (NCBI taxonomy): Eukaryota > Fungi > Ascomycota > Dothideomycetes > Mycosphaerellales > Mycosphaerellaceae > Ramularia > Ramularia collo-cygni. The sequence goes on along the minus strand of NW_019716257.1, from coordinate 172,529 downwards.
AACAGTCGATGGACCTCTTGCAGACTTACATCGCAAAGACCAACGACCTTCAAACCGCCGTCCTTGCGACAGCTTTCACGAATCCACTCTACGTCAACGACCCGCGGTGGGAGATGTGGAAGGAGACATACTTTACCCAGATGCAAAGTTGGCGTGCGTTCAGCGAGCGTTCACAATTCCTTGTCCAGCACAACCACATGGCCAAGACAAGAGATGGCCAGAGTCTCACGGACACTCCTGCGGGACAAGTCACCCTTCGATGTAATCACTGTCAGTCATCCCTCGCAAGACAGGACGGCGACACAATCGCCGGCGGAAATAGTCGAGGCTTCACGGGTCCCGCAGCTAGCTCGGGCATCATCTGTCCCAAGTGTGGCAGACGAATGCCACGTTGTGGTATTTGTAAGATGTGGCTAGGTACACCGGACCCTCACCGGCGCGGAGGAGCGACAGAGCTCTCGAAACTCGGAGATGTCATGGCGAAGTTTCTTACTTTTTGCGTGAGTTGTCAGCATGGCTTCCACGCGGATCATGCGAGAAGTTGGTTCAAGAAGCATAGCACTTGTCCTGTGCCGGATTGTCGCTGCCTGTGCAATGTGCGCTGATGCCAAATCCATCGATTGCATTTTCCAGGCTTCAAGGTAGGCGTGCGACTAGCCTTGGGCATGCTCAGAGGCATGTCAAAAAGTCCTCGTAAATTTTCCGGCGACATGCCGGCCGGTATACCTCTGCTGTAGGCGGGAATAAGATCGACGGTCCGCTTACGTGGGCTTTGGCTGGCATGAGGAATGAGGTCCTTTCAAACGCATGGCGGTAGCAGTGTATGACCAGTAACCTACCACTACAGCAAATGATCAGCTTAGTCACTTACCCCATTTCGATATATCATACACAATGGGTAACTATATATCAACAGCTCCAGTTCTGCGATTCGCCGCCTGTGGTACGGTCCGGACAGAGAGAGCGTGGCGGAAGCCGCGTCAACCCAGTCCAGTCTACGAGATCCGATGAAACTTCCCCCAGTGGACACATCCTCGCGTCCCGGTTGGCGAATCAATAAACACACTTCGCGAGCATTTACATGTACATCAGGCTAAAAGGCCCGAGACATATGTTCACGTGGGGTCGAGATTGCGTGTTCGGGTGATGTGTACAGCAGAGTGAACAGGTATGGAATTGCGTTTACAATCTGCAATTCGATTGAAGTTCTGAATGGATATGGTCTATATGGAACGTTTGAAGCTACGAGCGTAGTTTGCAGATGAGGAATGGCTTGGTGAGTGGTATGCTGTTGCTTGATTTCRTCCACGAAACATTGGAACACTTGCTTTGCGAGTCTTCACGCCTTGGCATCTCGTTGCGTGAATATCATCGGCGGCTAGCGCGGTGTCTTCTGCGTTTGTGCTACTACCTTACCGTAGAAGTCCTCCAGTCATTGAAGGAAAGATGGAGAGTTTCCTTTACAGACCAGATGTTCCACTTTTACCATAGATCAGATTAGTCTCTCGATCCCGACCATACGCCTGTGCGATATCATGAGGATCTTGCCAATTGTGGGAAGGCGAAAAGTTGAAAGTCTGGTACGGTGAACATTTGCCAAGTCCATCCACGAAGCCTTTCGGTGGAAGCATTCCATGTTGCAGGGCCACGACAGCGCTTCTAGAACACTTCCATTACCCTTGGAAACACTGAGATCAGGCGGTATGGGAAAGGAATGACTCGTCAGCTTGCGCACGCGGCGGGCGAGATGCTCATGTTGTTTAAGCTAGGATGCCGGGGGTCCATTTTCCAGAAGCAGCGAACTGACAGGGGTTGTGCAGTTTTTTGGCATATCTTTTGTCCGCACGCAGTAGGAGAGAGCGCACTTGCATTGATGAGGTGGCGAATATGAACGGACGTTGGTGGGTCGAGGATGCTGATCTTGGGAAAGAATTGTGGTGAAGGGTTGATCTTTGGTCAGATAGGGGATGTCAGTACATCAGCCACACTGGGAGCCTTGGCCTCACGCTTCCCAGGCGTAAAGATGGACGCGACCAGAAGTTCGGTTTGGTGCAATGCAACGAGCAGGAGTATTTGACGCGGATAGTGAGGATTGCGTTACACAGTTGTTCCAGGCATTCCCGCCGACCATGGCGGCGATGCTTTGGCCGTATGTTCAGAGAACGCGCGGCTTACGCGGCCACACACGACGCTCCCCACTCTTCAGAGCACCAACTCCTCCACCCTACCCATCCATTCATCTCGTTCGCTAAGCAGTCTCTTCCGCCAGATTTACATTCGACGTTTTCACAGTGTTTAATTCGGGGAGGCACTGCTTGACAATATTGTTGGAGAGGCAGTGACGTTCGTGGACGGTGGCAGTGCAGGGCAGTGAGAGACGATCGGCACTTGCATCAACCCTTCCATCCAACCTGGTCCTCGAGACGACTGTTCGGATTCGTTACCTTACATTGCGTTCAAAGCACCCAACCCACAACCACCACCACCACTACCCACGACAGCGACACATCGCATCTCCTGTCGAACATCTTCCACTCTCCCGCCGCCATGGCCGACCCGAATCGCATCCCGCGTCGCAAGCCCGTGCCCTCGGCTCAGCCTTTGAACGAGGACTGGGCCAAGGACCTGACGGTGCAGTTCCGCCGCACGCTGTCGACGAAGCGTATGAATGAGTTGAGCAGTCGTCCGGGCTCTATCCGCCGTGCATCGTCCCGTCGAGCAACCCCGGCGCTCGTAGTGGTGCCTCATTCGCAATCACAGTCGCAACCTCTGCCGCCATCTCGAGAAGCACCTGCCATACCCGGCGCATTGGATAGCGTAGCACGACCCAGCTCTCCACCACCCGCATACTCCTCGCTCAAGAACATCCCGACCCTCATCACACCGCCCACAGACCAAAAGTCATTACGCTTCCGCCATCTGCTCATGGGCCTGTCCAGCACGCCAATGAAATGGGAGAATCCGGGTCTATTGGACGAAGCGCTCGGCGTCATTCCTCTCCAGCGCATCTACGATGAGGCGCAGGAAGAATCTGACATGTACGAAGCCGAAGCTCAATCATTAGGTCCCAAAACCAAAGCTGCCTGGGGATACCAGGACTGTGTGGTCAAAGCATTGATGAAGTGGTTCAAACGAGATTTCTTTGAGTGGGTCAACCATCCCAAATGCTCGGCTTGCCGTGCGCCAACCGCCAGCATGACCTTTTCTGCGCCCTTGCCCGACGAGCAAGCCAGAGGCGCCAGCCGGGTTGAGCTGTATCAATGCAGCAACCCACAATGCCAGTCTTTTGAACGATTCCCTCGCTACAACGATGCATTTGTACTGCTTCAGACTCGAAGAGGCCGAGTGGGCGAATGGGCCAACTGCTTCACCATGCTTTGTCGAGCTATTGGCAGCAGGGTCAGATRGGTATGGAACGCAGAGGACCACGTCTGGACTGAGGTCTGGAGTGCACACCGCGAAAGATGGGTGCATGTGGACGTTTGTGAGGAAGCATGGGATGCTCCCCTGCTTTACTCTCGAGGTGAGCTTCATTCTTCCAATCCACTAGTGGCCAGACTCTAACATCACATCAGGTTGGAATAAGAAGATGTCGTACTGCATAGCCTTCTCGGCAGATGGCTGTGCAGATGTGACTCGCCGCTATGTGCGCAATCCGAACCAACACGCGCTGCCTCGCAACAGATGTGCGGAGGGTGTCTTGGCACATATCATCGGCGAGATCAAGGCGCTACGGCGCAGAGACATGGACAAGATGGAGCGATTCCGTTTGGTCAAGGAAGACATGCAAGAGGAGGAGTACCTTCGTTCACTCATTATCGAAGCTATCGCATACAGCGTTAGCAGGATCGTTCCAGGCGCGGCAGACAGCACCAAAGGCGACAGGGCGCCGCGCACTGATCCCGACGCACAGAAGGCTGCTGAGCAACAGCAGGAGCGAGCTCGCCTGAGAAACATTCGCCGCCCGAACCCCAGCAGTCAGCTACCACCGGATCGGGACCAACGTCAGCAATAACGCCATCGACTGCAAACTGTCCACATCACATTTCGATGCAATCTATTACCGGTCTTGACCGGATTTCTACAACAACCACTTCTTCTCTCGTATACGATCTTTGCTACTACCGCCGGGTTTCTTTCGTTTGTTTATTCAGCATGCATGGAGTTTGGAGCGCCGCTCGATGAATTTTGGAGGAGGCCACGAGCATGCATTTACGGGAACTATGGATTACGTCTTCGGCTCAGCTGGTCATGTGAGCTGCATTGGCGAGAGGAGTTTCACTATTGTCTAAAGCAACGGCGTTGGGGTCGTGCAGCGAGCTGCGTGAAATGGAGGGAGGGAGGCTGGTTAGCCGGAAGGAAGCAACGATGAATCTAGTATGAATCCAGTCTTACTGGCTGGAACGAAATAGTTGCAAAAGAGTAACAGTCTACGATGCCCTCTCACTTCGCTTCTCGTTTGCAGATTGCAGTCTACAGATTGATTGATCGATCTTCTATGATTCGCAGCTAGCGAGGCTGACACGTGGGGGCGGGGCCAAGCCACGCATTCCCAGCCCTGTTCTATCTTTGGAACAGAAACGCGCAACACTGTGCATTGCCAAGGTTGACCATGAACGGCTAAACAATGGTGTTTGAACGTGTCTTGAATTTGCTTGAGCGCGTGTCTTTGAACAAGTTTGTTCGATGGTTCGACGACTCAGCCTGAGAACGGGCTGTTTCTATCATCCAAGCAATGACCGCGAAAGCAGCCGCGCAAAGACAAATCAACGTGWTGATGTATGGCGAGGCGCGGTTTCAGCCCCCTTGTATTTTGGTGTACATGTGTTTTGGACACTGCACAAATTCTCGACGGCGGACACAGCGAGCAACACAAATTTGTATCTTCTGATGCGTCGAACACAACGCGTGTTAAAGCAGCACTACGGGACACAATATCGCAGCAAGCGAGGTTGTTAAAGGCAAAGATTTCTACATATTCTGCCATGCCGTCACAGGTAGTGACAGGGGTGCCCTCTTTTTAGTTTCATTGCGCCACCCTGCATGATGCTCAGCCTTCAAGTTTCGTTGTACACGATGATCGGCAGAAAGTCGCTCTGCACGACTATATGGCCTGCCACGTTTGCTGACGCTGAATTATTATTTCGTCTCTCCTCCCCCTTCCATCCTCCATCACCACCACATTCGTTCAACAACAAAACCATCGAATTTACGAAACCGCGACGATGGGCAAAGCCGGACGCGCAGCATGCATTCTCACCCCTATGCTCCTGACACTCGCGTCTTTCATCTGTTTATTACTGGTTGAACTCGGTGGATACAGCAAAGGCAATGATACCCTGAACGGCTTCAATTTCTTCACGGCGGACCTTACGAATATCACGATCCCCTCAGGAAGCAGCTCCGAGCTGGCAACAGCGATACAGCAAGCCAAGGATAGTGGACATTTGGCGGACGTATACCAGATTCACTTGTGGAACTATTGCTCGTCCAACAGCAGCAGCGATGGAGACATTGACTTCTGTTCGAAGAGAAAGTCCAACTTTGTGTTTGACCCTCTTGACGTCTGGGGTATTAGCATCGCAAACTCCACGGCAACTAAKACTGCGACGGGGGACAATGCCGTGGAATCGACAATCAACTCGGTGAAGAACAATTTGTCGCAGTATGAGGATGAGCTGCTGGGTTCGAGCGGGAAGAAGGCGTTGGAGGCGTATAGGAAAGTTGTAAGTACTGACGTGCAGAGGACATGCAGAGAAGTTCCAAAACGTACTTTGAAGCGTACAAGCACCTTTGCCTACCGCAAGATTGTTACGACACCTAGCTAACCTTCTTCCTAGGCCAAATGGATGTTCATCGGCTATCAGGTGCGTAATACTGCGAGACGGTGTTCGGTATTGATGAAGGGTATGAACAAATGCTGATGGTGCGACTCAGGTCTCCTTTTGGACAACGCTTGCAACGATCGCCGTAGGCCTTTTAGCAATCTGCTCTCGCTGGGGAAGTCTCCTTACGTGGATCGTAGCTTTGGTAAATTCCTCCCTCCCAAGACGGGTTTAAAAGACATGGATGATTCTAACAATTTCAGGTCTCCGCCATATTCACATTCTGCTCGGTCTTGACCAGCACGATTCTCTTCTCGGTCCTCGTGACGGCTTTGAATAAAGTCCTTGACGACTACAAAATCTCCCTATCCACCACTCGCGATACTCTTGTCGTTTGCTGGTTGGCAGTAGCCTTCAGCTTCGCGGCATTGATTTTCTGGCTCGCGAGCGTCTGTTGCTGCTCAGGCCGATCGAACCCTCACCACAAATCGAACAAGGGAGGCCTATGGAATGCCGAACCAAAGGGACAAGGATATCAAGACTTTGGGCGAGGTCGGGGAGTTCAGGTCGAAAAGACTGGAAATGGGTACCAGCGCGTTGCGAGCCCATATGTCGGCGGCCACGAGGATCAGGTGCCATTAAACGACTATGCGCAGCCAACTGGATATGGTAGGCCCGCGCAACACCAGACTGTCGGCTTGGAGCCATACCGTCACTCTTGAAAAGCTATGAATGGACGAGCTATATTGGGCGGGCATATCTTGTAAGGAAAGATCGCATTGCGACGGAGTTCTTGGGACTGGTTTAGGCACAATTGATGATACCATGATCAAACGGCTTTTGCAGTATATTACAATCGATGACGATTCGTGCATTGCTCTATCTCTTCCCTTCTCGTGCGTCCCACAATGGTCGCTCCACCAGCACAACTTCCAGAGGTCTCTCATGATCCTCGGCTGACCTGTCATTTGCCAGGGGCACCACGCCAAGTATCGATCGATATTGCAATGTGAACCACCAAGGCCGCTCTGGCGTTGCTCGTGACTCGTTCTTGGTCAGCTGCTGCTCCTCTGTGCTTGCAACGCGCGTCAACCGGCGTGCGTCGCCATCGTCGTCGTTATCGTCCAAGTCCATTTCGTCTTCGGGCCTGGTTATCCTGTCGAGGGGTACATTCTTCCATGCACCATCCTCGTACCGCCGAACAGTCTCCGGCAGGCCCGTGCGGTGGTGCACAGGCATCTTGTTGCCGGCACCGCTGTTGGATTTCAATTTCTTTGAGGCCTGAGGTGGCATCGACTCGCTTTGGCGTCGCTGCTTCTTCGACGGCTTGCCTTGAAGATCCGTATCAACGTTCAACATGAACAGCCAGCTACTTCCATAAAGCCATAGTCTCGCTGCGTTGTGCTTCACGTCCCACACCGCACCAATCACCCGATCGGTCAGTTTACAGAATTCGTCGGGCAGCACTGAGGTTGGGTTCCGTCGGCTCCAATCGCTCAGTCTGCCAGCAAGGACGTCAAACTCGTACATTTGATGTCGAGATGTCATGACCCACAACCGATGAGGACCCTTGGGGATCTCGTGAGAATGCGCGTGTGGATTGTGACGGGTGGCATGTACGCCAGGGTTACCGTTCACAAGATCGTCTCCGTGCACATTCTTAGGGGTAGGCCGGAATGACAGTACCAGAGGTGCAGAGTCGAGTCTCGGTAGAAGATGGCCTGCGGGGTTGTCCGTCCAGTGTTGACCAAACAAGATGTACTCTTCGTCGTCGTCATCTGAGCTGTCAGAATCAGAGGTATCGTCGTTTTCCTTGTCCTTGGGCTCATCTTTTACAACATCGATTGCAGGCGCCGTGGGATCTTCGTGTCCTTCCAGCACCCATGAGTCCAAGTACCCGGACAAATCGGCAGCAACGAGTACAGAGCTGTCAGGAGAAAATGCCRGGCGGGATACGGTTCGCTCATACTGCTGGAAAGCCGTCGGTATAGTAGACTGCCGAACATCTCGATCAAGCTCTACCACCTTGTTCAAAATGCGGAGCTGCTTCGGCTTTGATGCATCTGCGATGAGCCGTACCACATGGACTTCATTGTCAGGGAGAACCGCTGCGAGCCATTTACCATCCGGTGAGAACTCCAGTAGTCGTGCGCCTGCTTCAGCCAGTGACCTGGGCACTTCCACCCTGCGCACGGCCAGTCCATCCGCGTCTGTCCGTTTCTTCAATTGAAAGACCTTCACATGAGTGCTTGTGCACACTGCAACAACTCTGCCATCGTCAGATATGGCGGCACTCCGAATGTAGTCTTTCGCGGTGAGCTCAATCTTGGCCACCAATTTCCGGGGCGGCTGTGGCTCAGCAGAAGTATCATTCGAGGTGCCCCGAGCGATACGCCAGATGCTAACGCTCTGTTGCCACCAGCTGATGAGAAGCCTCGCATGCCGAGCACTAGCCACTGGTGACCGCTGCGGGAGGCTGACCAGAGACCTGCCATTCTCTTTGCCAAACTCGCGCAGAGGCGTAACGACAGATGCCAGATCGCTACCTCCTGTCACTATCACACTCATGCCCTTGCTGTCGTACGCAGACATGGTTTTGACCTCGCCTTGGTGAATCTTCCTGTGCTGTGTCTTCGTCCATGTCTGGCGGCCATTTGTGTTTGTGGTGTGTTGGAAGATGGTGATTTTACCATCAAGACTGCCCTTGAAGACAGACTTTCCATCTGCACTCACCACCAAGTCTAGACAATCCGACTCGTCGACGCTGAGACGCTGAATCATCGAGTAAGACTTTCCATCCCAGAATACCACGTCTCCTGTCGAGTCTCCAGACACAATATCTCCATTGGACAGGCACTTCACTTGCCACACAAGCTTATTCTTCGGTGATCCAGGAATCGAGCTGCCTAAACTCATTGTGCGAATGGTTGTACCGTTGCGAACGTCCAGCACACGGATTGTGCTATCCGCAAAACCTGCCAAAACGCGATCCCTCGTCTGGTATGTGATGCTGACGCACTTGGCATTCTTACCACTGATGCGCGCGAGGAAGCGCTTGAATTGAAGGTCATTGTCGGCTGTCGAGAGGAGAACAATGGCGCCATCTATGCATCCAGCGACGAGATCTTGCGAGTCCGCCTCGGCCGTACCGCTGCTGTGGCGCGGAGGTTGGGCTGCAAAGCACCAGACCTGGCTGAAGTTTCCAGTCGACTTTCTCTTTGGAATGCCTAGAGCAAGATCCCACTCGGTGACAGTGGGGGATGTGGCGATGCTGAAAAGGCGATGTTGGCCCAACACAGGCCGTCCCTCAATATCTTTCTCGTCTGCCTCGCGTGTCCAGAGCAGCCCGTCAATACTGGCGTTGTCACCCGGAAATATTGCCTCCTGCACCCAGTTCCCGTGTTGCGGATTCCAGAGCTCGATATCGCCGTTGGCTCGTCCAATTGCGAGTTTCAATGCCGGCTGCGGAAGCCCATCTGGGATGACATCGTCGCTGCTTCGCGAGAATGCAACGGCACTGATACTGTATGTCGGGTAGGGCACGAAGCGAGAGCGGTGGACGTCCATCGTGGTCGGCCTGCTATTCTGTTGCAGGATCTCCCATCCTCCGCGTGGGTTTGCGAAAGCGGTATGAGACGACGATTCTGTATTTGAAAATCTTCAAGGTCGAAATCTGCAGATCTCCCGTCGGACTTCGGGCCGACAATCGATAAGGACTCTTGCAGCACCTCATGTCATATGAGGTGAGGCGGTGATGAAGAATTGACCAGGAATCAATGATGTTGTGGCACAAGTACCTAATTGAGTACAGACCGCGCTTCCGACGGTGTGATAGCCAAGCGATGCTATTACCTCTAATAGAATTGAACGTTCCGAGCTGGTGTTCCAGTGACAGGGTTAGGGTTGATGTAGTGTGAATCGATCCATTGGAACTCTTCGCCATACTGGCAGTGGTCGAGATGACTGACCTCCACCTTTGCACAATGCACTTGACACCAAGCCGAGAACAACAAGRGCATCTGCAATTCCTCGGTATTCAGTGGCTCATCTCGGCAACGAGAACCTCAATGGAACAAAAGTGACATACCTTCGCCAATCACCAGATAGTGACGTGCCACCAGCTGACACCGTCTGGATTTGAATTGTCCGAAGATGACTGGCAAGTACAGACCAACGGGTATATATGTAAAGTCCCGTCAACACGGTTCGTACAAGCCAGTCGAAGCAGATGATGTGAGATGCGTGGTTGACAAGAACGTTAAGTACAGCTATGTCTGGGTATGTTCTCGAGCCAAAAAAAAAAAAAACCTGAGTGCCATCGTTGATTCCACGATGGTCTTTGTCGTTCCCCTCTCTCATTCCTTCAATCTGATTTCAACCAAGTTAAGTATGCAAGGTCGCTTTTTTCCTTCCTCCACTCATCTTGCAAATGCTCCCTCCCACACAGATGTCGACCACCCAAATTTTATGGGATCGACCGATGTAATACACAAGGAAATTTCTTCAAACAAAGATGCAACCGCTCGCTTCGAATGCAAAATATGCAAAGGCGCTCGTACACTGTTGATACAACAAGCCGCCGTAGCGGAGAGCGTCACTGAGTTTGGCCAGCCAGATGACTGGCCAGGATGTGGTTGGCCGACGTACCGAAAGCCTGTCTGCTAATTTACAAAGGTCGGCTGCGGCATATAGTGTTGCGGGCCCGACGCAAAGCTGTTGTGCTGAACATGTTCTCCGCTGGAGGGTGGCGTGGGAGAGCAATGGGCTATCCGGGGCTGCATGGCCGGGTTCGCGTAAACCAAGTTGCCGTCTGGAGTTATGGGCGGCGTGAGCATGCCAGGAGCACCGGTTGCAAATCCGGCCTTCTGTGGAGTCTGTGGTACGAGATATGTGTTTGCAGGCGGGTCCACGTCCATCTGGGATGAATCATTCATCGGCTGTTGTACCGCACGTTTCGCCAACATGGCCTGGTGCTGGAGGAACAAGTCAATGGTTGTTGATGCCGACGAGAGGTGAGGTGAGGCGTATTTCCTCAAGAGCGCCTGAGACGGGTGGCCAAGACGGTTGGAGAGATTCAACACCACTTGGGCATCGTAGCGTGCGGACCAATCTTCGTATCGAGACTGCTGGCGAGCCAATATGCAACGTGCTAGTGCCAAGCAAGACCGTGCCATGACAGACGGTCGCACGGGAATGAATTCCTTGTGGTATAGTGCCAGCTCGGATATGTACCATGACATGTGCTCAAGCTCGGGGTCAAAGGAGACTTCGGTCAGAGCAAGCTGCAGGAAGCCGGTGACGGTCGGGTGGCCGACCACCCAGTTGAGGGTCTGCAGGACGTGCCACTCCATCTGAGTGAACATGTCGTCGTCATAAAGCGAGCAGCACATCGACTTCAGTTCCCGAATCGTTGGCACGCGCTCTTTGCGGTCGCCGTACTTGGCGGCGATTAGCAACGCAGCACAGCCCACAAGTTGATAGTGACGCTTGTAGACTACTCTGCGCGAGCAGTAGCGGTCTAGAAGGTTGACTGCGAGGTGCAAAGTCTCAGGAAGGAGCTGAAAGGCGTGATGCGCTTCGAGCAAGAAATCCAGAAGGTAAGGTCTCATGAACCACTGAATCTCAGTCTGGATCTCGATGGACTGAATGTCGGGCATTGTCTCGGCCTCCATATGCTCCATATGATCCAACACGTCTTCTTGATACTCCTCAGCTGTAGCACGAGAGAGCTCCTCGCCAATGGTCTTCTGCCTGAGCTTGGCCACGTTGCGAGCTCGTTCACGCTCTGCCGCCGCGCGCGCATACATGCCGTCGTCATCATCGTGACTCTCAACAAAGTAAGAGTCACAGTAGCCGAATGCAGGGAAGGTCCTTGGGACTTGCAGCGGAAGCTGCTGTACTTGAGGTTGATAGGCCATGGTGTGGCGATGTCCAGGGACGCCGGGGTGTCAATGCTCCAGGATCGACAGGGTACAGCAGTCTGATGCCTGTCGGGAAAGAGTGATGACCCGGTTGAAGAACTTGATTAAAGAGTGTGGTCCCGAATGTGTGGGCGCGTAAGGATCGTAATTAGTTGGTGTTGGTGTGAGCAGAATCAAGTCTTCAAAAATCCTTCAAATTATAGACAATAGCCAGGGAGTGCCTGTATTGTATTAGTATGATAGCGTGTAGTGTTGGGGAGCTGCCAAAGGAGACTGCATACCTTGGGAATTAGATTAGAGACCACTACTTGAGCAGTCGTGGGTAAGAACGTGCGAATGGACCGTCTCCTTGCAAGCCACGGCGAAGAAGCCGATAGGCGAAGTGATCCGGTAGTTCGTCTTCGGTCGCCAATGTGCACCTTGACAGGATGCAGAGAACGAGCTAACGCCTCCACTACTGCTGGTGAGTGCCTGTTTGGGTGGTTTGGATCTGGCAGCCGTAAGAAATCTGGGGAATGTTTAGCCTTTCCCACTTTGGCCAGCAATGTACAACCAGGCAAGGGAGATGGCCCTTAGCACAGTTCACGACACCACATACCTGAAAGATCCAGGCGTAAGCTCTGCGACGGGAGAGACGAGTGTGATGTCGGTCGATGGGGATCGAACTGTACAGTGTCTGTCTGATAATTGACAAAGGCTGTTAAACGTAAAAAGTCAGCAGACGATCATTTGAGTAAGCCTCCTCGATGTGATATAAATGCAATGAGGACTTCCAGAATGCTGATGCCACCACCAATGGAAGATGAGCACACACAGGCGAGTAGAGCGGCGTCTTGGTCGGTGGATGGGGTTCGTCCTATCCATTGGAATTGGCTAGGGAATTCAAATGCCTCAAAGCCAAGGAATGAGACACGGACAATCCAGCATGGGCTTCGCGTCAATGACGATGAAGAGTCGAGCCGGTTCTACTCTTCGTGTCCTAGGCTCTACGCAGTGTAGCGAGCATTGCAATGAAGATTACCTCTCCTGGGATGTGGGTAATGCAGCCGAAGTATTTCCTGAAGCTCCCGCCCGATGGTTGTGCAATGCTCGCTTGCCAAAGCCCATTTGCTCGAGGGCGAAGATGAAAGGAGCCTGTCAGGAGATGATGTGGCCCTGAGGGCAGTCGGGATGATGTCCAGCATCGTCCGCGGTCTGCTACCTTAGAGATATCGTGTGCCATTCAATTCAGCAGAGGGTGCCCGATCCATTCCAGAGATTGGCCTTGACTATATTTCGGTTCCTGAGAGGGAGGGCCTAGGCCCTGAAGGTGTAGATGAGGAAGGCACGCAGAAGCCAGCACAGCAACGACATCTTGCCCGGCATGCTCATTGAGGGCTCCGTTTCTCTCTGGACAACGCACTAACAGAACATTTTCTTCTTATCTTACCTTGCTGTCGCTCGAATCAAATCAAGTAGTCGGAGGACGGGCACGAGACCTGATGGCTTGAGGTCCGATGGAGACGCTGAGGATGGCGAGGGTCGGCAACGGAGGTGATGTACGGAGCGGAGGGCGGAGGAGACGTCGGGGGGCTCTACGGTCAACGAAGAGGAGAGGTCGACGTGAAGAGGGTCGGGGAGGTGAGGATGTCGATGCTGACGGTGCTAGTCTTGTCGAAAGACTGAAGACTTTGCTCGTCGTGATCCCGTTTGGCGAGACGGCAAGGAGGCAGGCCGTGCAGGAGTGGAGCGAGACAAAGCCGGAGAAAACCCTGGCAGATGCTGCTCGTCGTTTAATCACGACTCCATCAAAGACGGGCGGAAGAAGGAGACTTGAAAGGACGACAGACGAAACAGTAACCCCCCAAATCCAAGAAACTTAACCAATTTAGGTTCACCACATCCTGCACTTTGGCTCGGTCTCTCCCAGGATCCCTGCGAATGGTTTAAGTGGGGATATTCATGCACTGCGGCAACTAGCACAACCGCTATCCTCGTAACCAAAGGCTGCTGGCCAGGGCCTGTTCATCCGCCCAAGCCCTCCCAGCTGAGCTGAGCCGTGGCTGATTAGCCGGCGTGAAATCTCCCAGGGCCCTGCTTAATTGATTCAATGATTGCCAGCGATAGTCCCGCGCCCCTTTGCGTGAGAGTGAGACAGCACCGACTGCCCGCTCACCCTCATCCTCAATAATAATCTCATTAAGCTGTTGGCCGCAATCTTTCACCACCCAAGCCGGCTGGCCGTCATGGCTCCACTCTGCCCGTCCACCGTCGTCGTTGGACGGTCGAATCACGACAGCCAATCGCCCTGCGCTATGCAACGACCTCACACTCAAAAAGCTAGCCTCCGAGCGGAGCCACCGGCCAATCCTCACTTGGCTTCGCCATTTCCAGCAGCCGCACTGCATCTGCTCTTCGCTACCACGCTGGGCGAGGCTACCCAATGACCCGACTTGATGCTACTCGCGGACACCACAGCCGCCGCGTGCAGGCTGAGACGCCTCGACGACGCGTTTCTCTGCACCAACACATGAGGCAGCGTGCAACAGACTCCACACTGACGCAKACTTGCATTTCTTCATTTGCACGCCCAGCCATTGATGACCGGTCGTATTCAAAACGCCGTTTCGTGTGGCCATTGTCCGCAGAACGCGGCCAGACACGTCCATTTGCTGCAGGCTGCTGCACGCCACTACTGCTCGACACCCGCGAGCAGCTCATCTCTCCGTCGTACAATTGTTTGCTCCTCCTGCTGCGCTCCACCCTTTCTTCTTGGTCACCGTCCCTGCACTGCGCACTGCAGATAGCGCCCGTCACACCGTTTCCGTGCCTATAATACACCGGTGCAACTTCGAAAGAATTACTAAACGTCCGCTTGTTTCCGCCGACCCAGCCGCATGTAATGTGCTGTGCGAAATGATTTTTTGTTAGATCCATGGCAACGACCCAAGACCTCATCGCGGCGATTGCCTCGATTCCGGATCCGATGACACAGCAATATTGGACGAAATCCACCTCGCTGTTCATTCCCGATACATACCTTAGATAGAAACACCTCATTTACGCACGTGAGGCTTGCGAGATGTCGCGTGTTGCTCTCGGGACTTTTGACGTATGGCCGAGAAGACACCCATGCGCGCCGCTGCATTAGTTGCATGCATGTGGATGATTTACTCGCCGACTACGGAGTAGTCTCCAGCCGTTGCATATACAATAATAATGATGCGCAGCCCGCTGCTCGCCTTGCTTGGGCTCGGACATGGCGTTTCGTCTCCCTAACCTCACGTTTGTGGTTCCACTTCTCCGCTACCTGGGTAGACACCGATGGTCGCACTGGATATATACAACGGCAACCGAAATGGCAACCTTTGATGTTCCCCAGTTGGTTTGGAGACGACCTTCACCGGCCGAGTCAGATTCGCTCGCTCGCTCCGCAACTCTATCTTAGAAGCGACAGGACAGATGCTGTTGATCGGCACCAACAGCGCATACCTGAGAACTAGCCGAAGTTGGCAAATACAGTCTTCCAAGGTTGTAGTAGAGGCACGTGTAGAGAACTTGCTTTCTGCGTCTGCAGGTTGCCTGCCACCTGCCACCGGCGTGGCTGATTTGGGACGTGGCGAAGGCTTTAGGGCCGCATTGATGTCTTTTCAAAGCTCTACTAATGCGGCTCTGCCGTGCTGTATCTGATTGCGACTGTGGATGGGCAGATTGGGTATAGGTGGCCTAGACCGTTCGTGGCAATGCCGCAACTCGTTGACAAACCTGTGACAGATGCACTCGGCACTTTCGCAGGGTGCCGGTGACCCTTCGAGCAGTCACACGCTTGGTCTGAAACATCAAAAAAACATGAACGCGGAACCATTCGTGAGGTGGAATCCATAAGATCTCGGCCACGAACACTGAGGGAACATCTATGGTCTCCGCTTGCAATTTGGGTAGCATTATCTGGGTTCTCTCTTGGGCCGGGAGTCTCCAAATCTCGCCATCAACTCCAATGCATGGAGAGGCTGGGAAACGTTCGACACTACTGAAGTAACAGCACAATGTCGCGTTCACGCGCGCGTTTCGCATCGTGTTGCTGTCCATTCGGATGCAACAGCTGCTTGAGATCCTCCTGTGGCGGAACTCTGTTTGCACAGACATATCCTTGGCCTGATATACACCGGGCCACCAGAAGTTACGCCATTGCCTCGAATATGCGCTCATAATTCACGTGCAGACATCTGCGCAAATCACCTCGAGCGTGTCAAGCGCGTCTCCGTGCCTCCTTTCGCGCGTTATTCGAGCTTTGCTGGGGTCGGTCAAGTGTTGCCCTTCGCGTCGCCAAGATCTGCCGCTCTATGCACGAGCGTTCTTCTGGGTCTCGTTCGCCGTTGCTCGACTATCAGCATTCAGCCATGATCCATCGCTTCAACTCTGTGAAGCGAAGGGTCAGATAAAGTTCAGGTCAAGTCAAGTCAGCATTCGGCCCCAGTTTCTGTGTTCGACATGGCCCAAGTGCTTCGCGCAAGCCCCGAGGCCCCCCCCCCGCCCTTGTGAACCTGCAAGTGTACTTGCGTCTGACTTACATGGCTGTTTGAGAATTATTTTCTACCCATGAGAGCTCGTTCTGGCATTGGCAAAGATGATACCCGCTGAATCGTTGTCAGGCCAGAGAGTCGAGAATCCAATCAACTTGATTCGGGGATCTGCCCTAGCCATGTCGAGCATGTATACCTCATGCATACCACATGTTGTGAAACATGTATCGTAAACACCCGCTTTCCACAACGGAAGGCCTCCCCGTTGAACTGCATCGCTAGGTCATATCGCAACCGATGTCAACGGCTGTTGATCGAAGCAGCGCTCTTTGACAATCAATAGTCGCTGAGTAGAGCCTTCATACGAGTCAAAATGGAGAGCATTCGACTGTGGTTCCACGCCTAAGACGTTGTTTTTCGTGCCCTCAATGGGCTTCATCAGCATGGGAACGAGGGACCTGTCATCAGCGTCCCGAAAGACATTATCCATGATCTCGTTCGTGTTGGAATCGTTTCCGTCATCCATGCCTTCATAGATTTCTTCGACCATTCGTTTATTCATTTAGCTGACTGGTCAACCAATGGATGTTCCCCGGATCGTTCGCTTCTATTTCTCTACCCACTGATCACCATACCATTATTAATTCATTCCTCAATTGGTCCTAGCAATATTCTCCTTGTTGGTACAACCTCAACGGCATCGAGAAGATAGGCCTAGGTTGCGGCGGATTTAGACACAGGCAGATCTGGACTGTACCTCACTTGCTTGTGATGATTCAGACGGGACGATTGACACGCTTGATTCCGAGCATCCACATCAGACGCCATGTCACCAGAGAGCGCAAGACTCTTCGCCCATGGAAAATACCGACTATGGTCGCAGCGCAGCTATCCTCCTAACACGCTTAGCCGTGATCCTGGAGACTCGTCAGACTCACAATCTCGAAGGATGCTGTAGCATAGATGTCAAGACTCACTGCGGCAAGTACCAATAATTTCATCATTACTGGGCTTTGCCTTTATCATGTATCACTATCGTCATCATGCGCTGCCCCAGAAATCTAACATCGCGTCGGCGCAGCCTACGCTGTTCACAATCGGAAGATCGTGTCCACCTGGTAGCTCCACAACTTTGATGTTGTTCTTTCCCAAGGCATTGCTCATGTCTTCAACCGTATCTTTTGCCAGAATGACTGTATCTTGCTTTCCCAGAATCAAAAGGACTTGTCTCTCAGCGAGACTGCCGGAGGAGATTTCGCATCGCCTACCGATGATTCTAAGCCTTTCGTGGTTGTCATAAATAGGACCATTCCTCAAAGTAGACACAAAGCTTGGGATAAATCCGGGATGAAAGTCCAGCTGCCATTCCACTGCCTTGTCAGGACAGATTCTTACACCTTCAAAAGTCTCTATCCATCCACCATTCGATGTAGCAGGGTCTGGAGTCTCGTTGGTGATAGTGCTCGCAATGACGGGAGCAGCGTCAGCGGCCGGCGGACTTCTTAGAGCAGGCTCCCCTCCCGTTAACTTCATACGCATGGTAACGAGACGCTCCACTACAGCCTCAGGAAGATAGCCGCCGTATATGAATTCACTCGCCCGAGTCATCCTCCCGGGTCTAATCACGCCGGCGGGTGCGAGCAATACCAGACTGTGGACAAGCTTTGGGAAGTACGATGCGAAACATGTTGCTATACCACCTCCAAGGGAATAACCCACAATGCTGAAGCCCTCTCCACACCAATCAAGGGGAGAAGAAGTAATGACTGCAAAGATTTGCGAGCTGAACAGTGCGAAATCTTGTCTATGGGTGGAAGGATTTGGAGCATCCGAGAGCCCTCTCCCGAGCAAGTCGTAGCAACACACTCGACACCCATTCGCAGACAACACCTTCGCCAAACAAGCCATTGACAAGCAGGGAGTGCTAATCCCATGAATGAGCAGCACCTTCCTTCCGTYCTCTGGACCAAACTCATACGCCCGAGTTACTCCATACGGTGTCTCAATGTCTCTAGCACCGGGGAGGGCATTTGGTGGGTATGGAAGATTCGACTCTCCCTCAAAATCCCGTGGTGCTCTGTATATCGATAGCCGTGTTTGGATCGGTTCCTGTGATGCCAGTCTCCACAATCTCGCGGCGAGAAACCCTATAGCGGGTGCTGCTGCCAAGACAATGCAAATATTCCTGATGCTGGAGGGCCGTTGTATCAGTTCCATGGCAATCATGTGCATGTTCCGACGCAAGGAGACAGAAAAGGAACTTTTCTTCCGTCGCAAGGAGAGATGATAGAAACCGTGTGCCACAGTTCACCAGAGAGTGGTTCGTGGATGGTGTTACGAAGTGGTCGGAAACGCGGCAAAGTCTCCTTGCGCCGGAACGCACTTGGTCGAATGATCCCAGCGTCTTTTTCGCATTAAAGTTTATGCGTGATGACCAACCCGCTTCGGTTGTGGTCCTGTCTTGCGAGAATTGATCCAATGCCAACTCAGCAGCGCCAGGGTGCTCGAAAGCACACTGTGCATTTGGTATCCAACGATGTAATGCTGTAGTAACTTGCGCAAGGGGCGGGATCACGAGAATTTTTCAAGCAGTTAGAGTGGACAGTGTATTATTATGACCGTGTCGAACGAGAAGTCTCTCAATCTCGAGCATTATCATTCGAGCTTGCCACATGTGATCTTTCTTTGCTTATCGCAGTCGTCGTCCCGGTCACGTTCCTTACAACATACGAAATGGGGTATCTCAAGCAGTGCATCCAATCAAACAAAAATGACGCCAAAATGAGCGAATCGCTCGCTCCACAACCATCGAACGTGTCCAGGCTCGTAACGAGGCAAATTTTCTCTCGCTGAAGCCAACGCCCCATGCATTTCCTCCTCGAGATACCGACCGATGAACACTCAAGAGTAGGACGTTATTTCCGACGTTACCGGAGCGTTGCAGACTTTTCAACCCAGACAACTTCGCGGTCGATAACGAAGCTTCAAGCGTGGGACACTGCTCGCTTTCAAACTGCCTGTACCTGTTCGTCCCGCCTAGGAATCGAGGCAGGGTAGCCGGCTTGATATCTGCTGCGTTACTGCAGGGCGAACCGGCGCTGCTGTCTCAGGTGGTCTCCCGGAGAACAAATGTTTTTCCAGCTCGATACCAGAATCTCGATCTCCAGGCGCTTCGCTTCCGTCGAGATGTAGCCTGCCTACACCCGCCCAAACGTCGAGCAAGCCCTTCATGCCTCCAACATCACCATCGCCACCCCCGTCCTCACCTGCAAAGGCATCATCTTCAATACCATCTTCGAGTTCAATCTCATCGTCATCCAGACCAGAGAGTATTCTTCCTCCTAGCTTCACATCGCTCACTCGTACGTGATATTGGAGCGCTTTCCTTCCATCTTCTATCATTGCCTCTGTTGCATACATGCACCTTTTCAAGCTCTGGTTGATGTTTTGGGAATTGACTAAAAGCTCTTTGTGCTTTTCTAGATCCACGCGCAAGCGCTTTTCGTCTTTTGCCAAACGGTCTTGCTGGGCATTGGAAGATAGCGCACTGTTGCTGCTCATCAGGCTGTCGTCTTCTTCCGAATCACTTTCGTCATCCAGATCGATCAGTCCAGAAAGCATTGCGGCGGCGTAGGGATCGTCGTCTTCATCCTCGTCTTCGTCCTCGCCGAGCATGCCGAGTGACCCTCCAGAGGATCTCGCATGGGTAGGCTCGCTCGCAGCCATCGAGAACCGACCAGCGCGAGACAGACGACGAAATCGTTTGAGCTCCATTTTTTGTCTTCGAACCTCACGTTCAAGGCTAGCGTTGATAGCCAGCAAGCTGGAGTTCGAAATCTCAAGGTCAAGAACCTTCCTCTCTCTCCGGGCGTCAGCAGCGAGCTCTGATATATTTTTGGTCGGACTTAGCGCTCCGTAATCGAGAGGTGGAGATAAAGGAGAGGCGAGAGAGGTATCGATGATGGGAATAGTTTGTGGTGGACTGCCGAGTCGAGGAACATGATTTGCTACCATCGGCGCATTTGTTAACGGTGAGGTTGGACTTTGGGTGTCGACTGCAGTAGCAGATCGCCTTCGTGATGCGTGGGAGTTCCCTGAATCTATGGAAGATAGACTGGGAGATTTGTGATGGCGAGACACTCCTCCGCTTGGTCGTCTAGCCTCTTCCAAAAGAGGCATATCTGCGGATCGATGTGCTTGCCGTGGTGTGGGACGTGTGCCGAAGATCTGCGATGCACCTTTTCTGTAGGACAAATGTATATTCTCTTTGCTGGGCGAAGGGGCTCTCATGGGCTGTGATTGCGATGCTGCCGGGAAAAATGAAGGCACACTGCTGCCAACCGCACTCAGGGCTGGTGACGCCATGGGAGGGTTTCTTGACGAATTCGACTGCGATTCTGGCCGCTGCCAGGAGCCCTTCTCAGACATGGCTGACATGAGAGGTGAAAGTGATTTGGGCGGTACATGGGTTGTGTCCTCCTTGCCATCCGCGTAGAAGAAAGCGGGAGTCCGCTTAGGCTCTGGCCTCTTCCCCACATACTCCTGCCGGGGGGCATCGCTGGCATGGRAGAAGCGACTCTCAATGCTGTCCTGCTGTGAAGCGAGGTCTGCATAGCCAGGCGACCGCACCAGAGACGGTGAGCTGCCCGCGCCCACGGAGCTCTTCGGTGCGCTGAGTCGTGCCTGAGCCCTGTGCTGCCCATATCYAAGTGAGACGCCCAGTCCACTACCACCACTGCCACGTCCTTGTGCTGCATCGGGCACTCCTAGATTGGTCGTGGCCGCGCTCTTCGCCCGTGTGTCCACCGGCGACTCATCCTGTAGTGGCGAATTGGTACTGCTGTCGACCCGGGACCTGCGCTTCGCCGAGCGCGGAGTGATGTTGGCATTGACCGTCCCCAGTGCTGGCCCCTTCGGTGTCTCATCTGTCGGTCTGCTTGCAACTCGGGGTGATATCAAGGGCGACCCAGGTCGGACGCCGACGCCACTCCCGGTAGGAAGACGAGGTGCTGACGGCCTGAGCTGTGGGGTACTCGTCGAACTGCCGGCCACGCGCGGAGTCAACGGCGGCCGTGTTGGCTTTGATAGCCGTATGCGTTCGGACGACATGAGCGAACCCTCTCCACGGCGAGAGCGGTGTGGTGCACTACCAGTCAATACGGGTCGGACGCTGGCATCGGGGCTTCGGCGGGGGGACGGTGTGAACAGCGGGCGAGGAGTCCAGTAGGGTGGTAGGCTCCCGTGGATCTCTTCATGTGATGCGACCAAACGTTCGCGCCTCCCTGATCCTCCTTCCTTGGGTTCTCCTTTCAATGTTTCTCCGCTGCGTCCCTCGAATACCGTCTGCTCGACTGAAGAGCCACTGCGGAAATGAGAGGCCCCGGATCGCTGCCTGCTGCTGATATTGCGATATAAATATAGAAGGATGACTGCCCTTGTTTATGAAACCCGTTGCTGTTTATCCCCGCGCCGCTCCTCGAACTTTAAGCTTTGCTAGGTCTCGGCAACACCAACTTCACCTCTGCTTCGACCCCGACTTCCCCCCGGCTCGATACGACCATGGCGGCCAAGGGCTCCGGCCTGACACGTAACGATCCTCGCTCTACATCACAGGAATCTCTGGTTCCTGCGGTGGGGGAGCAAAGCGAGCGCAGAAAGTTGTTGCTCGTCTACATTCACGGTTTCATGGGAAATGAAACGAGTTTCCGCAGCTTCCCAGCGCATGTCCACAGCATTCTTGCAGTCCTGCTGGCCGAGACTCATGTAGTTCACACCAAGATATACCCACGCTATCGGTCCAGAGGGAACATCACCGTCGCCCGAGATAGTTTCAGCGACTGGATCGAGCCGCATCAAGACCCTCTGACCGATGTCGTGCTGCTGGGCCACAGCATGGGCGGGCTACTGTGCGCTGAGATTGTACTAATGCCGCCCAGCCACCAAGCAAGCCGAGCTCTCAATCATCTCATCCTCGGCACAATCAATTTTGATGTCCCATTTCTGGGAATGCACCCGGGTGTTGTCAAAAGTGGTCTGGCGAGTCTCTTCTCACCTGCCGAAGAACCACGCGATGCCGTCCCTGAGTCATCATCTCCAGTCCCTGTCGGCGATGGCGGACCTGGTGGAGGAGTCGGACCAGCAATAGCCGCCGCTCCGTCTCGAGCGGACACCTTCTGGTCAGGCGGGATGACCGACCCAAACTACAATCCTCATTTCGGAAACGACACTGTGCTACCCGTACGGAAGGGCTGGCAGAGCGCGTGGCACTTCATCACGAAGCATTCAGACGATCTCACAGGCGGAGTGAAGAAACTAGTCACCTCTCATCTCGAGTTTGGCGGTGCGATGGCTAACTATAGTGAACTCAAGACTCGCTATGCTAGGATACGTGCACTAGAGGAGGAAGATGAGCGTATTCGCCAATCTGTTGTTGAAGGTGGAATACCACCAAGGGTCCGATTTATCAACTATTACACAGCAAGCACCGGACGGCCTAAAAAGCCAACGACCCCTTCACGCAAAACGTCCGACATTGCCGGTGATCGGGAGCAGAGTAGGCGACCCTCCACGGATATTCCAGATCTGGCCCTGAGTGGCGAAGACTGCGCTGGTGGGTCCGAGGTCGACGACGCCCGCTTGGACACGAAGATGCGGTCTCCTTCGACTTCTAGTAGCAGGAACAGCAAGCAAGGGACAGGGGCAAGTGACGCGAAAGTAGCTCGCAGTCCATCTCCCGTTGGAATGATGAGCCTTAGCCCAAGACCAGAGCCTGAAGATCCGGAGGAAGACTTTGACGATGCGATGGAGACTCTCACCATCGGCGACACAAACATGTCTAGTGCTTCAGCACATGACGTGATCGTACCATCGTCTTCGTCTGTAGACTCGCCTAGCGTCGCATCTTCGATGCCCGTCGATCTTGAAGGTCTTTTGCCACCTCTACCCGCGGCCCCGCCACCGCTAGACGTCAGCTTCATAACAGACAAGGGGACACGCAAACTCGTCGAGAAGGAACATGCGAAAGCGGTCAAGAATTACGAGAAAGCAGTCAAAAATCGTGCCAAGCTGATTGAAGATCACAAGAAAGCTACCGAGAAGCAGGCCCGGAAGGACCAGAAGGCCATTAGTATAGCTCAGCGGAAGGAATCCGAAGCCAAAAAAAAGTCCGATGCCGACATGACGCACAACGAACGCGAGGCGCTGCGGATGGAGCAAGAAAGAAAGCGTATGGAGGCGGAAAGTCGGAGACTGCGCGGAGAGAAATCACCCACTCGGGAGGACACCCCAGAATCAGACACAAGACCAAGCATGGAGACCAGAGAGCCCTCGAGTGTGACGGTCTCTACGATGCATACCGCGAATGAAGAAGACACAAACTCGCTAGCGCCACAGAATAGCAAAAAGGAGGACGACAAGACTCCGCCCAAAGACCGCATGTTCTGCACCTTGCCGCCAAAGGACTCCAATGGCGAGCGAGATCCATGCTGGTTACGTGTTTTCATGAAGAATGTAGACGAAGTTGGCGCACATTGTGGCTTGTTCTTTGTCGATGAAAGGTATGAGAAGCTGGTGGGTGATGTGGCGGAGCGAATCGAGGGTTGGGTCAAGGAAGACATCAATCTTCGCCTGCTGCAGACAATGAGGGCATGAGTGGAGGGTATGTAGATAGAAAACTTCCCCGCTTGTAGTCGAGCATCATTCGAAGAATCCACCACCAGTGTCATCGTCGCTGGAACCATCATTCTCCTCGATTGCCTCCTTCGTAGCCTGCTCCTGTTCACGCACTTCCATACGCGAATTCGTCTTCTCTCGCTTGGTTTTTCCTTGGGTGGGCTTCGTCTCGGCATGATCAACTTCCTCTGCATCGTCGTTTTGCGTCAACTTGCCTTCCCTTAATTGCTCAAGCCTGTTCTTCCCCTCAGCCATGCATTTTCTCACCAGCTCCCACATTGCCTTATCACCCTGCCTCTTCCCCTCGACCTCCGATGTCGCCGGCTCTCCATCCTCCTTTCGCTTCCTCGTCGGATAGAGACTGACGTAATGCTCATCCAGCGGGAAGAAGAGCGCATAATTCAAGTCCACCTCATATTCATCCACCTCCTTCCCCAACTTCTCCCTCTCCGCCTCATCGCCCTCACAAGCCCTCAACGCCTTCCGTGCCTGCTTCAACCTCCGCTCCGCTTTTTGTCGCTCGAAGAACCGAGGCTTGTGATACCGTGAGATTAAATCACTCCTAACTTTTGCCTTTTCCGTGGCTGCCAGTTCACGTTCCGCAGTCTGCAGCGCGCGCTCTTTCTCCACCCGAACGTCTGCGGGAAGTTCACGTTCTAGCAATCTGCGAAGGGATCGGATGTTCGATTTGATCGCATTTGTGGTATGGGCCTTTTTGAATGATTTCTTGCCAAAATTCTCGGGCGGTACAAAACTGCCAGTGTTGGGCTTGAAGCGTTTCCGGGACTGATGGGTCGCATTACTAGACTGACCGGCTCGCTCGTCGGGTGCCTGTCTCTTGGTGGCCATGGTATGGGATGTTGTTGTTGGACGGCCGCAAGGGAAAGCGATGTACTGGTGTTGATTGGGTGTTTGACCCAAATATTGAATGGGCTTAGCCTTCTAAAATTCCCAAAGTCTCATTTGCTGGCCATGTAGTCTTGGCGCACAGACCACCGAGTGCCTACTACTGCTTTTCGAGAATTGTGCGATTATTAGTCTAAAAGTGGAGTAAGCTATCTAGGAGGTAATGCGTTGATCGAGAGCAGGATAATACAAATTTATATAGTTAACGGCTAAAGAACGTGCATATAGGTACTACCTATTCGCGAGGTATTTAAGCTTTTTAGGGCTGAAAGTCCTATTTGCGAGCTAGATATATAGCTACCTTAACGAAGCAAGGTAGTCTATGCTCTCCCAAGACTACCTACAGTAGCCTAATTACTGACTGTGAGCTGCGAATAACCGTCGAGGAACTGATACGCTGTTCGATTCATCACTTTGAGCAAATCGCATGTCTAAATGGCCGAGGCGTCTATCCAAATGTAGGTCGTTAGATAACATCGCCAGGCATATCAATCATCACAGCCATAGCCTGGATCGGCTTCCCTCCTTTCAACTCTCACGCACCGCYCCAGTGGTAGCCGCAACAGCAGCCGATGCTCCACCATTTTCCATCCTGTCGACCCGAGAATTCATGACTCGTTCCCATGCAATCCTAACAAACCGACCGAGAGTCGCCCAGAAGTGTCTTCCAGCCTCATGCTCCTTTATGCGTCCCAAAAGCTCCGCGACCGTCTCCCTGACATCCCGGCTGGGATGAAAGAGTCCCATGCCGATGAACAACAAGCCCGGAGTCTGCCCGCTTCCACTGCCAGCAGCCTTGTTCTCCCAAATGCCGTTAGCCACCACTGCAAGCAGCTGGTTGATCTCGCCCTCTGTGCTGACAGCATCACATATTGCCAAGTAGATCTTTGCACTTTGATCTTGCCCGAGCCGTAACTTGGCCAGTCTATCGTGAAGATGCTGCAGATCCAGATGTTTGACAGGACGATGTGTGTACAGAGCCGCGAGATCCTGGATGAAATTGTAGTAACTTCGAGTGTTGCGCCAGCCCTCTATTCTTGTAGAGTTGGCAGCCAATTCGCTATTCTTCGCTTGGGCGGTGGGCCAGACGTAACCATGCCCGGTGACTTCTGGCGGGAGCGCAGAATCTGTCCTTCCGCCTGGAGACGTAACAGGCGAGTCCGTTGCAGGGAAGCCGACTTTCGGACTGTCGATATTGTGAATGTGCAACGCGCTGGCGCCGTAGACAGTTTCCTCGAAGCTAGACGCAAGTCGTGTGAACTTTCCAACCCATCTGCGGAATTTGCTCCTGATTGCATTTTCGCCATGCCGCTCGTTGATACCTGCCAAAACGCTTTGCATGAAAATACCATCTCCAGTAGCATCGCCGCTCATGTTGCCATTTGGAGCAGTATTACCGCCCAAGCCGGCGGACAAGCTTGCTCCGGCGCTGACCAAAGAGGCAATGCCCGTTCCGMCGGCCGCTATTGTGCCTGGCTGGTGGGTGTTCTGATGGAAGAACGCGACGCCCTCGGTAAGAGGGGCTTGCTCGATGCGGTTGGAAATTCGAACTTTGCCTGTGCTCAGATCGCAGAGAACATCCCACCACTCTGTTTTGAGAGAGAATGCGGGATTCGTTACCCCAGCGATGAAGCCTGGTACCTTTAGAAGATCGTCGATTTTGGTTAGATCTGTGTAGGGAAACGCGTGTCTGGTGAAGCCACGGAGAAGGCCTCCCGATGCAAGAGCACATGCAGCCAATACGGCTTCTGCAACTTCAGAGCTGGGAAGATTGTGGCCGAGGAAGATGACCCGCTTTTGCGTCAATAGTGCATTGAGTAAAACTATGATGGGATGGGTTGTTGCTCCTGAAGTTGTCAGATGCGGATGTGTGGGATTGAACGGAACCGGAGAGGTCGCGTGAGGTGTACTAAAAGTCGTAATCAGCTTGATTAGACTAAAGTCTCCAACCGTCTCCGGGCTCACTGCTGTGGGAATCTTGACCGGCACTGGTATGTTGGCGTAGTGGACAACACTTTCAAACTCATGTGTATCCCGTGGTAGCCCATATCTCGCCCTTGGCTGGAACTGGGAAGTGCCCGATTGCTCCATGGAGACTGCAGCTCCATCTTTCTCCGCGCTTTCGGCCATGCGCTGGGTGATCATGGTCTCGAACTTTTCAAGAAATAGGTCCTTTGCATCACTGCCCTGCAGAATCGACTTCTCAAGAAAGTTCAGACGTGGGAGGAGGGAGAGATCCATGCTGTTTACAGCTTCGTACAGACTCGCCAACGTCTCGACTTGTGGGTTGGCAAAATACATCTCCAAGGCCAGTAGCAGTAGAGGCTTGTATATGTGTAGGAATGAGTGTCGCGTGCAGATTGCCATGGCCTTGACCACGGCACCACGCTTGACGGTGTTGTCCTGTTTCGTGTTGACAAGATTGAGCACGTATACCAGCGGCGGACCATCCTGAGTTCCCTCATCATCGGAGGAGTCGTCATCATCTCCTTCCCATTGCTCATCATCGGAGTCGGCCTCATCCTCGCCCTCATCGTCGGCATCTGCATCCAGTTCCTGTCTCCGCCGTCTGCGTCTTCGTCTCCTTCTGCCGTCATCTTCGTCTTCCTCTGTCCCAGCGTCTTTGTGCAAAAAGAAAATTGTCCAATCCTGACTTCGCACATGCGCTTGATCGGGCAACATCAACTCAGCCAACATGTGCTCGTCGCCGCCGACAGGGCCTGGGTACTGATGCTCCATGATGCTGCCGCGATCGATGTCGAAGGAGGCTACAAGAATGTACTCTACATGTTTCTCTCCGTCCAAAGGATATTGGCTCTTGAGCGTCCTAGACGGCGCCTTTGACACCTTTCGGTGCGGTGAAATGCCATTGCGATTGGCATTGTCGTGGCCATGGAAAGATGGATTCGCCGAAGTGGGCGTGTGGGTGAAGGAGGGATTCCGTGACCGGCCGCCCAAAGAATTTGTATTGGGACGCAAGCCCGCAGTAGCCATCTCTGCGTGCCGTCAACACCTTTCTGTACCTCCCTGTCCAATGCTGGAGTTTTGAGGAACCTGGGACATGCGGACCCCTGCAGCTCCGAAACGTGGGGGATGGGTGCATGGGGCACTCGGAGTCGTCCGGTTTCCGTAGCGACCGCCGGCAACCGCTTCCCAGTTCCCGTCATCGCGCAACGCGCCTTATGGATCGGTTTTGAAGTAGATTATCTTGCCAACATCAAAGGAACAACGTTCAATACCAACGATGCAGACGAATCCCAATCGCCTTTCGGCGAATATCCGAGCGTCGCCGTTCAAGCGGCAGACCAGCAGTGCTTCACCAGCATCGTCTCCGACCAAACAGAGCAACAACAACCTAAGTCTATCCCCCGAAAAGACAAGTCCATTTGTACGACGGCCCAGCCAAATCAGCAACTCCTCCGAGCGTCCCTCGAGCCCTTTTGGTCGTCCCCTAAGCGGCGTCAGTATACCTGCGTCTCCCTCGTGGAAGGAAAGCCCGGCAGCAGAAGACACATTCATCTCGCGGAGACAACCCAGCCCCACGCCAGTACCAGACGAGCCAAATACGCCCACAATCCAGCTCGGCAATTCTCCAAGAATCCACAACGGAGCGCGAAAATCTTCAGAGGAGCAACCTCTCGACTCGCCCTTCACCGCACCCGGTCCCGCCAATTTGCGACCAACCCCACAACGAACGACGATACCATCGACTATCCGCACGACCCAAGCAACACATTTATCGCAGCCAAAATTTGCCCCACCACAGCTCGTAGTCATGGGTGGTCACGGAGGAGCCTACAATCATATTCCCCAGTCTCTTCTTCATAGCATGCGCGAATCGTTCGAGGTGCTGGACAATAGCAACTCTGGAGCCATCACATCTGCCTCCGTCGCCGAGATGCTCTCTCAGCTAGGCCTTGACAATAATCCAGCTGCGTTACGGTCATTCTTCCCACCAAATGGCCCAGGACAGCTCAATCTTGCACGATATTTGGACACGCTCTCTGGCCCGCTAGCTGATCTTTCACAACCGGAGGAGCTTCGCGCGGCATTCGAGGCTTTTGATGTTGACGATAGCGGACAGATTGATGTCTCGGTACTGAGAGACGCGTTGCTACACACTGCTCCAAATCCAGGCGAAGAAATGATCAAGCTGAGTGAGAAGGAAGTGGACGGCATTCTTGGGGAGTTCGCAGGACGGCGGGCTTTCGGGTCCAAAGGAGTCAACGCATCAAAGGGCAAGGGAGACGTTTTCAAATATAGGGATTTCATGGCGAACGTCGGACCAACAGCAACGGATAACGATCGGGTGGCAACCTGATTGGTGAATAGCGCAAAGAGATCAATGGGAACATGAAACGATGCTACGCCCAAGGCGCAGGTCTAAACACTTTTCCCCCGTCTCGTTCTTGTTCAAGTCGCTCCACAAGGGCCGGCAAACTCTGTTCTAACGGTAGATTACACCTGACACCATCCGACCCATCTGTTCTCCTCGGAACTCCCGCAAAGAAGGCTTCCTCACCCCGTACGCCTCCCATGTTGATCACGGCAATTCTCTTGCCCTGATCCTTCGCCCTCTTTACCAGCCGCCAAGCCGAGTACGTGGCGAGGCTGGATCCCAGCACCATCAAGCTGCTCGCCTCATCTATGGCCGACTCAACGGCTAGTTTGACTTGGGCCGGAATCGACTCTCCAAACATGATGACAGCGGGCTTCAAAATCCCAGCTTCAGAGCCTTGCGACCATGCTCCATCGGTGTCCACATCGACTTTCCGGTCTTTGTCGGCCAGGCACTTTGGGCAAGGAGGGTAGCGAAATGTGTTATAATCCACTCCCGGCACGTCCACATCTCCATCTGGATTCGTCTTGAGCCCGCGTTTCTGGCGCTCTCCAGGATCTTCCGTCCCAAGAGCTCCGGACTCGATCATTTCTGCCAGGAATGCTTCCCACGAGGGGTTCATTCTAGCCAGATCTCGTTGAAACTCGTCACGATCATACTCGGTTCTGCAGGTCAGACAGACCGTCGCTCGGAGGTACCCATGCAATTCTATCACTTTCTGCTTCGGGCTCATGGCTTGCGAATGGAAAGAATCCACATTTTGCGTCACGATGCTTTTGACCACTCCTAGTTCGCCAAGTTGCCGCACAGCATGATGCGCCGAATTTGGTTTTGAACGGTTGAGGGTCGTCCAGCCAAGGAAGCTCCTGGCCCAATATCGTTTTCTCGCCTCATGGCTGGCGGCGAATTCATGGAAGTAGATTGGACGATAAGTCTTGTTGAGGATATAGGTTCCCTTGGCTCCCCGGTAATCTGCCAGACCACTTGCCACGGAAATACCTGCTCCACTGAGGATGAGTGTGTCGCCACCATTTCGTCCAAGAAAGTTCTGTAACGCGTCCACCGCGCCTGCGACTGTCGAAGCTGATGCCGGAAGACTCTGGGGTAGTGGAAGAGGCTGTGTGTACGGGATCCGCATCAATGGCATTGTCGCGTTGTGACCGGAGAGATCTCCCACGGCCACGCGTGGAGGAGATTAAACTACTGCGATGGCGTTAATTCAGGTTGTGGCGTCATGGATAGATCGGCTCTTGATCGGCCGTGAAACGCGAGGCCAATGTCACCGCATCTCACGCACTGCAGTGTTCTCAATGCATGTGCAGTTTCCATTGTCGCCTGGAACATAATTTCAGCCGTCCTGCCAAAAGCCCGAGGTGGCACGATTGCGTCGATGTTTGAAGATCGTCCCTTGGTGGTCAGGCGTGCAAAATTATTCGTCGATGAAGCATCAGAGGGACGGACCGCAAGTGGGAACGCAATCTTAACACCAACATGCATAGGACTCGCTTGAACTCGCCACGAGGTCGCCTGTGAACCTTGTGTTTTGGGGTTGATTGATTTTCATCAACCTGGACCCCGATCAATCGCTCGCGATACGCTGGTTGATGAGTGCATGGTAAAGCATTGAGAGGTCCCGGCTGTTTAAGCGTTCAAAAGCACCTGTTGGGCGATGTAGCATACACTCCGTCGGTGGTGGAACTTGCATCGGCCCCCCATGGAGCAGCAACCTGGGCCATCGTGGCAGGTCCCCTAGAATATGTACGCAGTGARAGTAGGTATATTAACCGCGTGCTTCGCGAGAACCTTGATTCTGTTTTTCTTCCAGACATCCATTCCATCCTCCATCATGGAGGCTCAGGCCCATTCACGCCCACTGTCCAAGACTGGACAAGATATTATGACCAGAATGTTGCGCGGAAAGAAATTCTCGTTCGTAGCGAAGATTGTTGAACTACCCAAATCATCCTCATTGGGTGCACCGAACACCACAGCTGCTATGCAGCGCCTGCCTGACGACAGCACGAAAGTGCTACCAGCGAGCAGCCACGAGCCTTCACCTCGAATTGTTGCTTCTTCCATGGAGCCTTCGCCACGTTCTTTACGCTCTTTTCATCGACCAGCATCCATCAAGATTCAGCAGTCAAACGGACACACAGCCCTCACCACGGCCGAGCTCAGGCAAAGAATATGTGAAACGAGAAACGATACCCAAATCACCATCACCCAGGTTCCAATTGACAGGCGCGAGCCGCTCCCACCAACACCGACTACGCCCTTTTACTTGAACGTCATGGGCAACAAGCCATCGAGCATAGATGGCAGTCCAACTCCGGATGTTGGACTGCCGCACGCGGATTCCCGCAGCGCTAAGGTGGTGTCGCGCAAAAGCTCGTTCAACGTCTTCAAGAGGGTCGACAGTCGAAGCCCTTTGTCGCGTGAAGTGATGGCCAGCGTCATGTCGGTGATTAACCAGAACAATCATACTAGGGAGGAGTCGGACCCTGATCTCAATGACGATGTCGACGACGACGATGTGAATGAAACCACAACCGCTGGCGCCCGCTCCCTTCTAGACCGGTCAGGAAGCACCGACATTTGCTTCTCGAGAGCATCTCATGTGCACTCTGCATCTGCGGCCACCATGATCCAGGACAGAGCTCGTAGGCCATTGAGCGCCTCTACGACCGTTCGCGACTTGCGCCAAATGGAGCACCACCGGAACGGCACGAATGATTATAGCCATGACGGAAGCGACGGGCGGTCAAAGCCATCTTTGCATAATGCAGGCYTATCTCCCACTCTGCCTTCCCCATCACCCTTGCCAGAGGATAGTCCACACAAGTACGGCTTGAGAGACAAAATGGACACCCCGGAATTGCCTGCGAAGCCAATTACCATACCGAAAGCGAGGCGCAAGAGCAGCGGCCTTGAAATATTCAATGTGAGCCGTGACTGACCGAAAACGAGTGAGGATAMCGCTGACATCAATTCAGGAAGCAAAGAGCCTGCAATCCGCAGCATCCTTCCTCAACGGTCTGAGCACTTCCCGTCGCCGCGCAGAATCGGCAGCGGATACATCAACATCCTCCTGGGTAGCGTTGAATGCTCCGTCGAGGCCTTCGTCAACAATGCCATCCTCGAGACATCCCTCTTCCGGTTTTCAAGAAGTCGAGGGACGTCGAAATGGCCACAACTTCAAGTCGTCAGGATTTGCATACTCAYGCCCACTCAACATGAACCAGTTGAAATGTTTTCGTGGCCACGGTCGCATGCTTCTCAGCAGGAATAAACATGCACCGGTTGAGTGCGCGGTCTGCCACATCGACGATGAAGGAGAGCATTTTAGCTGCAGCTGGTGTGMACTCCGAATGTGCAAGTACTGCCGCAAAGATTTTGCAAACCGCGGCATGAGCGCGCTGCGTGAGAGGATAAAGACTGCCGAGCTTGGGTCGAGCTCTGAAAACAGTTCTAGCGAGAGTCTTGCTCAGGGACTTTCACGCCGGAGTTATTCTCGGATTGCGTATTGAGGAGCGTGTATCTGAGTCGGTTAATATGTGGAAAGCTCTGTTGGAGAATAGGCTGGTGGGAGCACGACGTGTTCAGTAACACGGCCAACGAGGAGGATGACATGCAGTTTATGACTTTAGATACCCGCTGCAAGGAGTGCGGCATGCATGAATATCCACAACAGCATTTCGGTAACGACATCGCGGTGAAAGTCCTGTTGATGTGCCATTGTCTGCGTTGGTAAGTGTGAATTTGTTGTCGAATGGCGTGTCGCGGATGTCATCACTTGCTTCGAAGTTCGAAGCTTGCCGCGTTCGCGGAGAAGAAAGTTTACGAGGTTGGTGGTTTAGTTTGATTTCTTCTCACGGCATCGGCTACACTCGTCCTCGTTTTCGACTTCGACCATCCACCAATAATCCGGCCTCCCCTTCATTGTAACAGTACCTGTACTCTTCACCTTCCTTCATTTCTCGGTTTCTCTCAAAATTGTCCTGTCTGTTCTCAACCCCAGTATTGCTTTGAAGGACCTTATTCGACTCGACTTGACTGGACTGCATCGGACATGGCTGCTGCCAACGAAGGTATGTTTGCCATTGAGTGCATTGCCATGGCTCTCGATGCTTCCCACGCGTTACATCGATCTCGAATCTGACTCGTGCGACTTACAGAGTCGTCCAAGCCGACTGTGAACGGATCTGGAGATCCTCACGCGACCACCGATGCCAATGGAAGCGAAGCATTGACCAATGGTGCATCAGACAAGACAGAGAAGCCAGACGGCGAGGATACAGAGGCTGCGCCAACAGTAGAGAATGTGTTCCAGCTTACCATCAAGCTGCCGCGTGCACCGCACCAGACGGAAATCACGGTCTCCACGCAAGAGCAGGTGCAGGACATCCGGCAGTCGATCGTGGACACCCCACAAACCTTCCAGTACTCATGCTTCCACCTCGAGCATCAGGGCAAGCGGGTCAATGACTTTGTAGAGCTCTCTGAAATCTCCGGGATCGTGGAAGATCCCGTATTCCAGCTCGTTGAGGATCCATACACCGAGGCGCAAGCCCGGATGCACATTGTGCGTGTTCGCGAGCTGATCGGAGCTGCTGGCAATCGCACTGATCTAGTTGTCGGGGTCGATGCTGGTATAAGCCTGTGCGATGGCGTGGAGTTGCCAGAGAGCCAATCTGGAAAGGAGGAGTCCAGCCCGGTAGTAGACTACAATCTCAGCACGCCTGGCTCCGTCACCACGCTACTGGCAAAGCGTCGGGAAGCGGCTCCGAAGACTGTTAAGAATCTGTCGCTGTCGCCATGGAATGCGCCGCCGTATCACCTCCGCATGCGCGGCCATCTGCTCTATCTCCAGGTCACAACCAACGAAGGCGAGCAACACTCCATCACTTCGCACGTGTCTGGCTTCTACGTCAACAAGTCTACAAACAACAAGTTTGACCCAACGCCACGGAGCTCTCCCAAGTCTGCATTCGCCCACTCCCTCGTCAACCTCCTGAGCGAGCTTTCCCCCTCATTCGATGCTTCATTCCAGCGCCTGCAAGTATACAATGGACAGCGCGACCCGCTCGCATCTTACCAGCTATCAAACTGCCTCCCCGCAGCGCCCTGGATCGTGTCGCCTGCGTCTGTGCAGCAACACCAGCCTGACATTACCCGCACCCAAGAGACCTTCCTATTGGGTGGCGCTGACAATGCAGAAACACTTCGRGATTGGAATGAGGAGTTCCAATCGACCCGGGAGTTGCCAAAAGAGACGGTGCACGAACGCGTGTTTCGCGAGCGTCTGACATGTAAGCTCTTCGCTGAGTACAACGAGGCCGCTGTACGTGGTGCCTGTCTCGTGGCGAGAGGAGAAATACAGCCCCTGAATCCGACTGAGAGCAGGGATGCTCAGATCTTTGTCTACAACAACGTATTTTACTCTTTTGGTGCTGATGGCGTCGGTACATTTGCAAGCGATGGAGGCGATGAAGCCGCGAGAGTGGCGACTGGAAAAGATGTCAAGGGTGTCAAGGCTGTGAATCAGCTGGACATCACGGGCCTCTTTACTCCTGGCACAGTCGTCGTCGATTACCTGGGAAAGCGTGTTGTTGGACAGAGCATTGTCCCTGGTATCTTCAAGCAGCGGGAACCCGGCGAGAACCAGATCGACTACGGCGGCGTTGAGGGCAAAGACGTCATTGCCACACACGAAGGCTTCGTGCAGCCTTTCCAGGAGCTCAGCGTAGCGATGCGAGTCAAGAAGCACGCTGTCTGGGACAAGGAGGACAACAGACACGACCTCGAGGCAAGCGTGGAGACCAAAGGTCTTCTCGGTACCGACGGCCGCAAGTATATCCTTGATCTGTACCGCGTGACCCCATTGGACATCTCGTGGATCGAGAAGCACCGTGAACATGACCAGACTGAAGAGAGCCGATACCCCCACCGCATGACCGTCCTACGGCCAGAGCTCGTTGAGCTGTATCGCGTGTCGAAGATGCGGGATTACATAAACGAACAGCTGGCGAAGAAGCGTGCGAGCTCGACTGAAGACGCCAGCAAGGCATCCTCCAGTGGCGAACCTGACGTGAATGGAAGTGCTGAGGAAAAGGTTGGCGAGACCGCCACGAAGGAAGAGCAGAGCTCGAATGTCGACGGCGATGTCGAGAAGAAGACGGAGGATGTAGAGAGCAAGCCACAGCCACAAGATCAGGTCGATCTCACCGGGTTTTCTTTCTCGTTGAACCCCGATGTTTTCAGTGGCCAGAGACCCCAGGAGCCTGAAGAGAAGGCGGAGTGGGAGCAAGATGCGGAAGATGTGCGTACCGTGTGTACGTACCTGAGCACCGAGGTGCTTCCACGACTGGTCAAAGATCTCCAAGAGGGTGATGTTGGCTTCCCCATGGACGGCCAGAGCCTCGTCCGCGAGATGCATAGACGAGGCATCAATGTTCGCTACCTCGGCGAGATCGCACGCCAGTGTGAAGCGAACACATCAAACCATAGGTTGCAGGCCTTGAAACATCTTTGCCAGCAAGAAATGGTCAGCCGAGCCTTCAAGCACATCTGTAACAAGGAGATGCGAGCTCTTCCGCCAGTCTTTGCTCAGAGCTGCGTCGCCCACATGCTCAACTGCTTACTTGGGGCTGACCTCAACTCTTCGCCGAAAGCGGAGATCGAGGAAGACTTGAAGTCGCTTTATTCCGACACGTCCTTTGACTTCGAGAAGATGGATCCTGAAAAATTGGGCTCAG
Organism: Ramularia collo-cygni; assembly: GCF_900074925.1. Lineage (NCBI taxonomy): Eukaryota > Fungi > Ascomycota > Dothideomycetes > Mycosphaerellales > Mycosphaerellaceae > Ramularia > Ramularia collo-cygni. The sequence goes on along the minus strand of NW_019716257.1, from coordinate 136,610 downwards.
AAATCAAGAGACAAGTTTACTTGCGCTACCGGTTCGAGCTTCAGGATGAGCTTGTGCAGAAGTCCAAGCAACCGCAGATGCTCCGTGAGATCTCCAGAAAGATGGGCCTTCAATTTGAAGCCAAGGAGTACGATTATACCAAGACTGAGGGTGCATCTGCACCGGCGCTACAGGAGAAGAAATCCAGCGAGTCATTTGGCACGCAGAAGAACGGCAACGAGGGTAGCAAGAAGAGCAAGAGCAAGAAGAAACATGCGGACAACGGCACCAACGGTGTTGCGCCACCGTCTCCAGTAGCAGCTTTGGCGACGTTCCACCCTGAGAATATTGTCAATGTTGTACCTATCGTCAAAGAAGCGTCGCCGCGCAGTGTGCTGGCAGAGGAAGCCTTGGAAGCCGGTCGCATGAGCATCCAGCAAGGCCAGAGAGAACTCGGACAAGAGCTTCTTCTTGAAAGCCTGAGCCTGCACGAGCAGATCTACGGCATCCTCCATCCCGAGGTGGCTCGCGTGTACTACGCCTTGTCAACGTTATACTACGGCCTGGATGAGAAGTCAGCAGCCGTGGAGCTTGCCAAAAAGGCTGTCATTGTTTCGGAGCGGACGTTGGGCGTTGATGATGCCGAGACTGTTCTTGCATACCTGAACCTGAGTTTGTTTGAGCATGCCAATGGTAACACTCGGCAAGCTTTGCTATACGTCCGTCACGCCTTGGACCTGTGGAAGGTCGTCTATGGCATTCGTCATCCGGACTCCATTACGACCATCAACAACGCGGCAGTCATGCTCCAGACACTGAAGCAGTTTCACGAGTCGCGACTCTGGTTTGAGGCTTCCCTGGAAATATGCGAAGACGTGKCCGGTAAGCTGTCCGTAAACACGGCAACGCTATTATTCCAGCTTGCGCAAGCGTTCGCGCTGGAGAGCGACAGCAAGGCTGCAATGGAGAAGATGCGCGAGAGCGCTAGAATTTTCACTGCCGAGCTTGGAGCGGACGATGCAAACACCAAGGAGGCTGAGTTGTGGTTGAGCAGGTTCACCGCTTCTGCCGTGAGCCAGGCAAAGCAAGCCAAGCAGGCGAGCTTGCTACTGCAAAATCGAAACAGCATCTTGCGCAACGGCGCGCGAACGTCGAGAGTCACACCTGGCACAAGGCAGCTCCCACCCATTGGCCAGACTACGGCCGCTGTCTCGCAGCCTCTGGCAGCTTCAAAGGGAAATGACAACATTGATGATCTGGTGAAGTACATTGACGGTGGCAAGGAGGCTAAGCCATCCACGCCAAAAAACAAGACGACAAACCCGAAAAAGCGGAGTCAAAAGGCGTAAAGGCTTATAGAGGCTGCATTACGTGACGGATGCATGTAATCATGTACAGTATGTGTATACAGTATAGCCCGGTGCAGATGCATAGGTTGGCATTGGCATCTTGTATATAATAATCTCCCCTTTTGATTTCGAGGCCCTTTGGGCTGCTTCGGCATCACCACCTTATCATCGCCTCATCATTTGTCGGGCTTACTGCATGAGCGACCTCACATGGCCGAAAGGCACTTCTACCAGCAGGTGATGGGAAACGTRCTGTCTGGACTTCCGAGTTGTTAGGCGTTGATTTTGCTGAACAGCGGGATGAAATGACGTCTTGATGTAAGCGAAAGCACTTTTTGATGAAGCGAAAGCGAAATACCTAGTGCATGTGCAAATGCTCCACCACAACCCCTACCAACCGACCGGAGCTTTCACGGAATGGCCTGCGTGGACTGAGAAGCACAAATTGTTGCAGTGGTCAAAACATCTCGACGCCTACACCAACCATTGCAGCGTGAGAGGCGAAGGCACGCGACCATCGACCAACATTCTTCCCTGAAGTTCCACTCGGTTCGATCCTCCCGAGGCCTCGCTGCTAAATTATTTTGAGTTCTCGCCCGTGGAACGAGTCTTCGATGTGGCCTTTCTCCAAACCAATTCAGAAATCGGCCACTCCAACTACTCCCACATCGCCGGACAAGGATAAGCGCCGCAGTCGCAGCCATTTTGAGGGCAAACGAAAGAGCAAACACGGCGCGGAGGACCCCGAACATCCCCTCAATCTTTATCTGCAGTCGGGCCAGTTCCCCACCATGTCCTCGTCCACCGCGAGTCCACGCGACTCCATCAATGGCGGCGTGCCGATAGGTGCGTCGGCGGATAAGATGGAGACCACGCCTGCACCCGAGACTGAGGCGCAGGCATCTGCCGGCGAAAATGAGCAGGAACAAGAGCAACGGCCGACTCCACCACCGCACCGCACCAAGAGCAGTCCACCTCCGCCGCCTGAGATCCGGCCTGAGGAGGCAGAAGCATTCAAAGCGGCGGGCAACAAGTTCTATAAGGCTGGACAGTATGCCAAGGCAATAGATGAGTACACCAAGGGTTGGTTCATTCTTTTCCAATCGTATTTGTACACTCTGGCTGATGTTTGGCTTTCAATTAGCTGTGGATGCCAACCCACAATCGTCGACATACCTATCCAATCGCGCGGCCGCAAACATGGCTGCGAATCGTTTTCCCGCTGCTTTGGAGGATTGCAAGCTGGCAGATGAGTTGGAGCCAGACAATGCCAAAATCTTGCACCGCTTAGCCAAGGTGTACACTGCACTAGGACGACCTCGAGAAGCATTGGACGTCTATGAACGCATACAGCCCACTGCAACTGCCAAGGATAAGGCCCCGGCGGAAACAATGCAGAAACACATTTCACAGGCTGAAGAGAGCCTGAAGAATAGCACAAGCGGATCGTTGGCGATTTTCGGCATTGACCAGGCAGAGAAGGGTCTCGGGTCAACTGTGCAGCCGCCCCGGAAGTKGAGACTTCTTCGTGGCGAAGCATATCTGAAAATGGGAACGGTCAACAGTCTTGGTGATGCGCAAAATGTTGCCATGTCGCTACTGCGTGCAAACAACGCTGATCCCGAGGCCCTCGTATTACGTGGAAGAGCACTTTATGCACAGGGAGAGAACGAGAAGGCGATTCAGCATTTTCGGCAAGCCATTTCCTGCGATCCAGATTACAAGGACGCTGTCAAGTACCTCCGGGTGGTGCAGAAGCTCGACAGGACAAAGGAGGAAGGAAACACGCATTTCAAATCAGGGAGGTATCAGCCAGCTGTGGAAGTCTACACATCAGCACTCGAGATTGATCCTACCAACAAGGGCACGAACTCGAAGATCTTGAACAACAGAGCAATGTGCTACTCGAAATTGAAGCAATGGAAGTCTGCGATCGAGGACTGCGATAAGGCGATTCAGCTCGACCCAAGCTATACCAAAGCTCGCAAGACCCGGGCAAAGGCACTAGGCGAGAGCGGCGATTGGGAAGAGGCTGTAAGGGCGTACAAGAAGATCGCCGAGCAGTCACCAGACGAGCCTGGTATTGCCAAGGAGGTACGGAACGCCGAGATGGAGCTCAAGAAGAGCAAGCGCAAGGACTACTACAAGATCCTGGGCGTGGAAAAGGACGCGACCGAAACGGAGATCAAGAAGGCCTATCGAAAACTTGCTGTCATTCACCATCCTGATAAGAATCCAGGCGATCCTGATGCAGAGAACCGCTTTAAGGATATCCAAGAGGCGCACGAGACGTTGATCGATGCCGAAAGACGCGAACGATACGATAGTGGAGTCGACCTAATGGAGCCTGGCGAGCAATTCGGCGGTGGCGGCTTTGGTGGGATGGGAGGCGGTATGGGAGGAGGTGTCCAGATCGATCCTGTAAGTTCTTTCTCCAGCATTGTATTTGAAAAAGGTATACTAATTACCAAAACAGGAAATGCTATTCAACATGATGAATGGTGGAGGCGGAGGCGGGATGGGAGGTGGAGGATTTCGGTTTGGTGGAGGCGGCGGTCATCCTTTTGGCTGAACCATTCCCGTGGTGGTTTGATCACCGACTTCTTGATTACGCCGTTGCACCTGGCTTTTGGTGCGGGTATGCACGATAMAGTATAGACTCTGCGATGGATCGGCCTTGGCTCCTCGATGACGAATGCCGTCGATGGGATGTCCTTGAGATTAACGTCCATTACGACAATATTGGTGCCCTCTCTGCAGAGGTCTCTTTAGGAGGCACGAAATGTCAAGATAGCATCGTGTCAGTATAAACATTGAACTCTGTTCGGTGAGAAAGTGAAAGTTCAAAGCTAGAAGGTGATTTGTGTGATTCATTCGAGCGGCATGAGGCGGAATGAGAGAGGCGTAGATGGCAGACGGTGAAAGCCTTAGACAACACGTGAAAGAACAGGAAGTGAAGCACCGTGTTCGTGTTGACATGCAAGGAACTGATGCATTCTGCTCGTGTTGACATACAGGCATTACGGACATGCGGAACCCCTCAAGATGGGTCTTCCATCCTGGTGGACTACAATGGTAAAGAAATAGGTGTCATAGTCCGCCCCCGCGTAGCTGAGCTGTGCTGTGCCTCCGTCGCTGTGCTGCTGTTCAAACATGATAACCGAACAACCCTTCCGCCGGCTGCTCCACGCGCGAGATACCCGCTCAACTTTAACCTCGCTGCTCAGCTGGTTGAATGCCAGCAAACCAGCTCATCGGTGCTTGAGATACGGGCCTGCGGAGCTGCCAATCAATCGTCGATGCATATAAATCCTGAATGTGAAAGTCCTCAAGTATGTTTTGGCAAGATCTCATGGACGATCCAAAGGACTGGCAAGGCGGACTATGCGTCCATTTTGCCAAAAATCCCATCGTCGACATCCTCATGCCTGCCATGGGGCTCGTCGTCAAAGCTTTCATCGCCCTCCATATCGACATCATCAGCCCGATTATTACGGAGGTTCGAGTAGGCGGTCTTCTGGTATTTGGCGGGAAGAGGCGGGACTGGAGGAACATCTGCTGAAAGACCCGTGGGACCGGTCTTTGGTGTACCATAGCTGCAGCTCAGCAATCCCACAGCTGCCGCCAGATCTGCCTCGTCACCACCAAAACTTTCTGCCGTCACGGGCCGGCTGGCACTGGAGGTGCTCCACTGGCGATGGTGCGCAAAACCGTTCTCGGCATTGGGACCGCTTTCCGAGAAGACGGACTGGTAGGAACGCGAGAAAAGGCTACTCTCGTTGCTGAGCCGCTTGGAATCCCGGTAGGAATGGTCGAGGTGTGGAGGCGGTGTGGTCTCGGTCGAGCTGAGCTCCTCATCCCGCATATCAGACGAGCCCGAGGCGGCAGGAGAAGACGAGTTGTCGCYGTCGTTTGGACCGTCTTGGTTCATAGCCACCAGCACTGATGCAGCTTCGAGAAGTTGGACTTGCTGGTGTTTCGAGATGAGCAGTTTCGACGTCAACTGCCACTCGGGAGTGTGTTCCCACAAATGCTTCGTCAAGCAGGATCCATGTTTATAAGCCTTGCCGCAGTGCTCGCATTTGAGCTCGCCCGAGGCTGCCTTGTCCTTTTTCGACAAATGAATGCCATCGCTGGCACGACGCATCTTGAGCTTCTTGTCGACGGCCTGAARGGAGGAGAGAGAAGGCCCGTCGACCACGGCACTGCTGCTCAGGACCGAGGCGGAGGATTGGGCGTGCGGATGGGTGGGCAGGGAGCCCGGATTGGACTGATTGGCCATGTCCTGCAGCGACGCAAGGGCCGACTTGGAGAAGGTTGAGCTCTTCCGGCGGCTGATGCGATTGGGTGGGTTGGCGGTGGTGCTGTGCGAATGTGTTCGGCTGAACGAGTTGCGGGTGGGCACGCTCAAGGCGTTGGGTCCGCTCACGGACAGCCGATGTTGGCTAATGGGACGGGATGTAGACGTGGACATGTTGGCGGTCGGTCTGTACTGACGGGATGGTCGTGTCAGTCAGTCGGTCGGCCAATGTTGACTGGCCTGGACAATGGAATTGCCGAACCTCTGGATTAGAATATAATTAAAAGTGGATTGTCGCGACTTCCTCTTTGTTGTTGAACGCCACTAGGGATGCYGATGGGCAAGGGTGAGGCGGCGATACAACGGCAGCAGTAACGCAGTAGAGAATGGTATGTGCAGGGCAGGGCAGGGCGGGCGGAACTTCAATAAAAGGATAAGGTGGGTAGGCGCGATGGTGGTCGGATCCAGAAACATTAATGCTCGAGACAGACGAAGTCACGGGCATTCCAAGCGGGGAACGTCTAGTCCCAGAGCCCTTGTGACTTGCTGCTCCTCTTTCGCGGTCCAGGTTTTTGATTTGTCTACATCTAATCTTCTAGGCAGGCATTGATCATTCGCATAAACCGCAGGAAATCAACAACCTCATCATTCGCATCCCCCTTCTCTTTCTTCGTGTTCATCTTGCGACTCGTAGCCCTCCGTGCCCTACCTATCATCACAAAAGAGAGCCTCGAGCCTCGCCAGAGATACCGCTTTAGCTCCAGGAACCGCGGGCGCCTAGAGCGATCGACGACGCCTTTGGGGTTCGGGGTCCTCTGAGGCTCCCAGAAAATAAAAAAAAAATTGTTCATGCCAGATTGTGGATGCTGTCTTTCATGCGTTGTCCGCCCCAGGGCGTGGCATGGACCACTCGGCGTCGAGCAGAACTGCTGCTGAGACCCGAGGATCGGATTCGCAATGGCACAGACGTTGGAGTTCCAAGTTCCGACGCCGGGTCTCCCTCACCAGCTCGAGCGATCGGAGATCGCCAACGCCCCACACGTTCTCTCTGCTTGCGCACCTGCGGGCTGCCGCATCTTCATGTGCTGATATTCTCCGCTGTATGCGTTTCTATGGCTTTTGCCCAGTCACAATGGACCAACAGCACCGTGTCACCATGTCTCCAACCAATAAGCACTACTGACATGCCATGAATAAAGATAGCCCCAAAATCTGGACGACACGAATCAGACGGAGTAGCGTCGCGCTCATTGCGAATCCACGCCCGTGCACTTTTCGATCGCCCTTCCCGGTCCGTAYACGTGGAGTGGCTGAGGTATTCACTCACTCAAATCCTCCGGGAGCATCTCAGTAGAGCATTTCAGCTGTTGTTGGGAGAACTCGCTCGAGGATTGCGAGATACGCCAGATTCAATGCATGAAAATGAGCAAGTCTGGCCGGAATGTCAGCCAAACGCCCGTATCATCAACAATAATATCTCACGCATTGTCACGATCGGCGGCTGAGCGGCGTTGGTACATCCGAAACAGGCAAACCATTTCACAGCCCGCCGTCAGCCGCAACTCATCATCAATCAGCGAACCGCCGTTACCGCCTTTGTCTCAAGATCAGGCTTCGGTCCAGTGTGTGGATCAGGATCACGCATGCCCTGGAGCGTCACGCCGGAATTATTATCTCTGCTCCGACCATCGATTCCTGTGTTCGTGCACAATTGTACTCCACCTTTGTCTCCACATCTCGTCTGAAATGGAAGTCTTGCCCGATGTAGCTATCGCAGCYAAGTACTAGCCAGCATGTCTTCTACTCTTCGCTGTCCGAAACCACACCAATGTAACGTGAACAATCTCCGGACTGTAGTACCGCACATTCATAAATCCGTGATAATTCACTTGTGAGCATTCACTGCTGACGCGGCCGTACACAATTTCCAGCCAAGATAACAATTTTCCAGGGAGAGAAATTCAAGCAGCCAATCACTCGCTAGCGCCGCTTAGATCTGGCATCGCGTGGACCCACCTTTGGTAACATCACGTGTCTCTAAGCCCTGTTGCGTGTTGCGCCTAAACCTAGCCGATCTGGTGAAGACCAAGGCACTAGATATCATTAGATTAATAATTGCTCGATCCTTCCCGTGAGGAGGCGCAATGAGCATCATGCCAGCTTCAAAAGGCTCACTCACTTTGGTGCGCGAAGGTGACCATCACTCGGCATACGATTCGTCTTTGCTGCTTGAGCCAGGATACCGCTACTGGCTAGGATACCGCTACTGGCTATACTTTCATGCGTGCAAGACAGCGGTCTGACGGTTTGTTTTGCTTGATGCAGAAAGTCAAATACGACGCCAGTTTTGCAAGAACGCTGCATGAACGGTGAGCAAACTGTGGCAGCAAAGTGCCGCACGTTCGCAGCCTGCTGTGATCGACTATTGCCTGCCACTCGCAACTCTCTTCCCTCCCGTGATACCGTCATGTATTTGACAATGGGTCTGTGCTTTTGCATCTGAACAGCGTCCGGAGACTCACTCCGGCGCATTTCCAGGAGGAATCGTACGGGACCCAACCCAGAGACCGCTATGAATTACAAGCAGGCACTTTGGCTGATGTCTTCGGTGGCTTAGAACTATCCTTAGGTTTGTGAATGGCCACCGAGACGTTCATGGACCCATGCTGGACATGTCCATACCTTAGTCTCGCAAAAATCGTGAAGGCTCCAGGATACCCGCGAGAGGCGCCTTCTCGTTTCACTTCCAACGCCCTCAGACGCCCCGAAGCCATTCTCTTACCGTTGTCACGATCCAACCCCATAGCCGCAAGTGCTGTACAACAACGGCATTCCACCAAGACCCTGTAGTAGTACTCCTCGAAAACCCATTCCGAGGCGCCATTGCTCCCGAATAGAGCAAACCTCGCAGTTCGGATCCCCTTGGACGATGTTAAGCTCCGTTATCTGCCTAGCCCGTTTTCCCCTCCCAAAATGGGATTTTCGCGATGCATCATAGCCCATGGAACGTCTTCCACAGCGTCGTAGTATCGTGTCGTCCCGATGTGGAGATGTGTATTTCCGTTTGCCCAAGTGTGGACCAGATGACGGGATCGAATGTCTACCCATCCTACTCGAATGCGTCTCAGATGGCTTGACGCATCGCCAATGGCTTTTGTTGTTGTTTAGGACAGAACCACGAAGAAAATCTTGCGTCGGGTGGGTCTGGAGATCGTATCAAGAGTGTCACCAGCATAATCAAGTCAGAGATGAGRAGAGATATGATGTGCAGAATGACTGGTCTAGACTTGATGACTTCTGCCGCCTGGCAAGCTAAATGGGAATGACGTTTTGATAAATGGAAGCATTGATTACCAGCTTCGAGAGTGCACAATCTTTGTCAACGTAAAGTCCCCATTCACTTCTTACTCTCTGGTATTCTTATCGTGCGTGGCCGATTCATGCTAAGCGTATTGCGAAACCATAGGCAAATTTTGGTTTCTTGCAGCCACTGAACGTGCAGGAGGTTGCAGGAGGTCAATAGATTGGCGCATGCATGCTTGGCACTTACTACTTTGAAACCCATATCAACAGCTATGCTTTTGTCCTTACCGTTCGTCTTAATATCAATGCAAGCGACGCGATCGGATGCCGAATGTGACATCCTTGACGCAGACTGACGGCAATCATCACCACACGCAGCACGTGGGCAAGCAATGCACTTGCAGCCATCAAACTGAACAAACGGGCGCAAAGCCTCGAACATCAACAAAGCCACACTCGCCATTTCTCTTTGAATAACAGTCAGCAAGTCGTCCTGGCCTTTCCATTGCGCCTCAAGCCAGATGCGGGTTGATGGGGCCACTGGCTTCCAGTTCCCGTCGGGTGAGTTCACTGTTCGAGAGAAGTTCCGTCTCGTCGCGCCCAGAGCCCACGTTGTCCCCCGAGTTTCGCTTCTGCAATTCCTCGCTCGAAAGGAATCCCGCATCTCCGCGCCCGGTAGCTTCGTTGATGTCGTCGACGTTCCATCCATGCGTGAGCTCCAGGTGGAAGCTCAGCTCGTACACCGTATTGAATCTCACCTGGCAGCCATTGGTCAAGCAGGCAATAGGTCGCAGCTCGTGGTATCCAGATCCAGTCAACATCGCGAGGGCAACGCTTGGCTTCTTGCTGGGCTGATCGACATCCATTTGGTCATAGTCAACCTCTCCGTCAACTTCATCATCATCCTCGCTTTCGTCCTCAGTCTCAACTTGGCCTTGAGCTCCTCCTCGGCTCTGCTGGGACATGGCCGATCGGTTGCCACGTTTGGGACGGGCGACGATGTTGCCCGTAGACTTCTCGGAGATCGGGATTCCCAGATGCTGCGTCCGAATGTGATTGATGAGACTGTGCTTGGTGGTAAGTCCGGCTCCGCAGCCCTTTCCATTCCACCGATCGACCTTTTCATTACCACTAAGATCGAACTCGCCGCAGATGAACTTCTTCTTCCCGTCGTGAACCGTCTTCACATGGGCCGCCATGTTTCCCTTCTTATGAAAACCATTTGCAAGGACGGCACGAGGGCAACCCTCTCGCGGGCACACGAATTTCTTCTCAAGCTCAACACGCTCGCCATCAGGGGTATGGTGAATGTCGATGTGAGCGGCGAGATCCTTGGGGGTCTTGCACTTCTTTCCGCATTCATTACAAGTTGGCGGATGCACGAGAGTCATGTGACGCTGAAGCTCGTGGTAAGTCAGGAAGCTCACAATGGCCTCCGCGGGCAGCATGATAGGGTTATCGTTGAGGCTGAGGTTCTGCATGACGCCGGATTCGAGACCATCGCGATAGGACAGCGTGTCTTCTGGAGGAGGCAGGAATTCCGGATCCAGTTCGTTCTTCACCACTGGCAGGACATCCTGCTCGGTCAGCGGATTGGCGGCACAAGTGCAGATCTTGCAGTAGTGTTTTGGCGGTTCGTGCTCGCGGTGAATATGGCTTCTTAGAAGACCTGGGGTCGGGAAGAATTGTCCACACGCTTCTCCATCTGTCGTGGTACGTGAGCACATATACGAATCCTCGTGCAGATGATCCTTCTTGATATGACGCTGGAGCGTCTCCTGCTTGCGAAAAACCATGTTGCAATTCTCCCAAGAGCAAGTTGTTTCCTCCTTCTCCTCGTGGACGGCAAAATGTCGCTTGTACTTTTGAGCTGAAGCGAACTGCTTATTGCACGGCTCCAGCACGCCCGTGACGTGATTTCGCATAGTGTAGGTGCAGACAAAGGTTTCGTCGCCATGCTTTTCCTGGATATGACGCACAAGGTGTTCACGTTTGAGAAATGCTTTATCGCAACCCTCCTCGCTGCAGGCGTGCGGTCGCTCGCCGGAGTGTGAGTTTAGGTGGTTTTGGAGATGGACAGGGCGGCTGAACATCTTGTCGCAACCATCGTAGGTGCATGGAATGTGCTTCTTCCGCGGCGCACTCTTGGGCTTATCCTTACCCGAGGCGGTCGTGAATGCAGTGGCAGTGACTGAGGCGGTGTCGTCGGCCAGTGACGCTGCACTCGAGGCCGTGGTAGCATTGGTATTGGTGTTGGCCTGATCGTCCGCGGTGGTGTTGTCGTCCTCGTTAGGAATGCGTGCCCTCTTGACAGAGCTCAGCAGAATATTCTCTGCCGCTCGCTTCCGCTTGAAGGGCTCAGCATCCTTCGAGGKCGCCATGGCTGTCGACGTGTGTGTTGGTAAGTGGAGATGCGGCAAGAAGAAAGAGCAGTCGAGGCTCCAAATTCCAATATCGACAAATTTAGAGTTCAGTCAAACGCCGAATGCCGCTCGCTCCGTTCACAATCTTCTCAGCCCGCGTCCAACAATCGCGTCGCATCCGCTTTACTGTCACCTCAGTTTGGCCTCAACGATCGTCGCTTACGTTGAACAGTCCTCCTCGCCGATTCAAACTGATCCACACCCTCTGCGTGTCGACATCGACCGAGCACCCGCATCTCTAGACCAACGCTACATCGTTCACAATGTCGGACTATGGCGGCGGCGACGATGATATGCGCGACATGGGCGAGACGGAGTACGTCTCAATCTGTGCAATATCGATGCGCTCGCTTCGTACGCTTGCGTTTCAGACATGCTAACGGTTTGCGCTTGTAGGGAGTTTGATGACAATTTGATCGAGGAGACACAATTTGAGGAAAACTACGACAATGGTGCGTTTGCGGTCTCCCCTTGAAGCCACAGGAAAGCTGGTGGATTGTATGCCTAACCATATGGCAGATGATGTGGATCCCGAGAACGCAGCGCAAAACCCAGAGCTCAACAGCACAGACTTCACGGATGGCACTCAAGGGAACATTGTTACGAGCGGCGAGGCAGGTCTGGTCAATGCGGTCAAGACTGTGAAGAGCAAGAAGATTGCTCAGGAGAAGAGAACGACGACACCATACATGACCAAGTACGAACGTGCAAGGGTTCTGGGGACAAGAGCGCTGCAGATCAGGTGAGCCATACTCAGGAATGTGTTGGATCTTGACAATCACTCATGCGAACAACAGTATGGGTGCTCCTGTACTCGTCGATGTGGAGTCAGAGACCGATCCCCTCCAGATCGCCCTCAAGGAGCTGCGTGAGAAGAAGATCCCGTTGGTAGTACGCCGCTACCTCCCGGACGGCTATTACGAGGATTGGACGTGCGAGGAGTTGCTGTAGTAAGTTCGATCAGGAGTTCATCAGGCAAGGTCGCATGGAGCCTCGTGCTGGAGAAGACGGCCTCTGGTATTTCGCTAACCTTTTCAACTACGCTCCAGGAACTAGTTTCTCTCATTCCATCCGGAGTAATGGTCGGTGATCTGCCACTTTAGCGGAGAGCACGTGGAGCTTAAAAATGTTACATATAGCGACGGCGTTTGGGACCAGAGGGGCTGGGCTGGAATATTCGCGATTGCGGGGCATGGGTCCCACCAGAATTCCAAGACCATAGCATACGAGTTGCCCCAGGCACTCATCGCACGGCACACGGAAGCGTACATGGCTCAGAGCCATTTCGACAGCTTGTTGATCCAAAGCGAGATATTTTGACTGCATACGGAAAGTCTTCCCAAATTTCAGCCCTGTGTAGAGCTCCGTCTCTCCGCAACAGCTCCGGAGGCCCTGGTACGTCAGTTTGCACCTCTTCCCCACCTTCAGATTTCTAGAAACTCTTCTCGTGCACATGCCATTGCTGCGCTTTAGATTCTCAGCTCCTCTTGCCTTGATCAAACCTCTCACTCTTATCCATCGATCGCATTTCGCAACCACTGCTTTCAAGATGTCGTTCGAGACCACCGGAACCGTCAACAGCTTCGGCGGTAAGCTGTTGAAGCTGGCTCACCAGGTAGGCCCACTGTCAATCACAATCCTCATGATACAACTAACGTTGTAAAGTCCAAAGTCAACAACTGTGAAATGAAGCTGAACCTTTATGTACCCCCATCGGCCAGCTCCTCCAAGCCCGCGCCCGTTCTATTTTACCTGGCTGGATTGACCTGCACTGGTGACAATGGCGCGGAGAAGGGTTTCCTTCAGGCCAAGGCCTCGGAGAAAGGCATTGCAGTCGTCTACCCCGACACATCTCCACGTGGTCTTCAGATTGAAGGCGAAGACGAGAGCTATGACTTTGGCAGCGGCGCCGGCTTCTACGTTGATGCCACCAAGGAGCCATGGACCAAGGGCTACAACATGTACAGCTACATCACTTCCGAGCTACCTGAAGCACTGTTCAGCCATTTCAAAGAGCTCGATGGAAGCCGGGTGTCTATTACGGGCCACAGCATGGGAGGTCACGGTGCTCTCACTCTGTTCCTGAAGAACCCGGGCAAGTACAAGTCCGTTTCAGCTTTCGCACCCATCTCCAACCCGACCAAGTGCCCATGGGGTGAGAAGGCATTCTCGGGCTACTTTGGCGAAGACAACAAGTCGAAGTGGGCAGAACACGACGCTACCGAGCTGTTGCCCAAGTACCCCAACGATACCGATATCTTGATCGATGTGGGCACCGGTGACAACTTCTACAAGCAGAAGCAACTTCTACCCGAAAATCTGCAAGAGGCGGCAAAGAAGGCTGGGAAGAAGGTGACCGTGAGGTATCAGGACGGATACGACCACAGCTACTTTTTTATTAGCACGTTTGCGAGCGATCATGTTGAGCATGCGGCCAAGTACTTGCTCGCGTAGTGAGTTACTGCTGTGAACAGTCATTGGCGGAGCAACACTGCTGACTCGGTCTTGGAGTGCAGAGTCGGGGAAACTTTCGAAGCTATGAAGGTATGAGTAGACAGAAGGTAAACAAATATAAAGGAGATTTCGAGCAGATCGACCGCCATGTTCTGATACAACGAAGTCAAGGAGCTTATCATGTTAAGTGCCAGCACCGGCTCCGCGAGTGAGGTTCTACCCTTACAACATTGTGTGATCTCTGCATCACGGTACGATCGCCTTGCCATTAGAGGAGACTCGAGAATGGCACTGCGTGTCAGTCCTTACGAGAGGCGATTTCGTCAGCAATTACAAGCTTGTATCACACTTCTGGATTCCTTTTCAGCTTTTCGAGTTTCTTCGTCGGTTACACAATCTGCAGGCCCTTGTGACGGATGAAAGTTATCGCTAGAACTAGTGGATCTGTTGTGAAACAAGATTCATGCTTCGCGTTGTCTCAAACAGGGACGACAACAATGACGGCATGAGGGGATCAAGGCACATGCAGCTCTTGAGATGTGGGACCGAGCAGTGCACCAACACAATACCTCACCCTGCCGTCCGTGTTTGTGTAGACACTCCGCCCGTTTCCGTTTCCGCCGCCGCCGTCCGCGGCTTGCGATATATACCTTGCATCAATCATCATCATCGCGCCAGGGAAGTGAAGCTAAGTAGATGCACGCGGCAGCAAGGTAACATCTACCTTCCCGTTCTGCCTCCGCTGCCCTCGACATGCTCAATCTGTGAAAATCATGGCCGACATTCACAATGCTCTCACGCAGCTCTCGGCCGTCGACTGGAACAATGTGCCCCACGATGACCTCAAGCCCTACCTTTCCGAGGCCTTTGCAGCTGGCGAGCTGATATGCAACTCGGTACCACCACCTTCCAATGGCACGCCCTTTGAAGATGCGAAGCCGTTCTACGACGAGCCCAACAAGGCGACTTCACACAAGGATATGCACCCTTCGACCACGCTCCCACCGCCACCCAGTCCGGAGCATGGAGATCTCAGCAAACATTGGGGCAAGCCTCAGAAGTTTAAGAACAATCCATTGAACGTGCATGTGTACAAAATGGCAGGAAACGATCGGCATGGAGCTTGGTTCGCACGGAAAAGCGTTCACGAGGGACTCGGATTCGACAAGATGAAGCGGGCAATGCTGAGAGAGTTTCCACTCTCGCTATCAGTCAAGGGTGGTCCCGGTGCAGGAGCTGTGCGAGGCATTGCGGCAGACAAACGGTTCGAGAGGAAGGATATGGATGGTGTGGGTAAGCTGGAAGTATACCAGCTGAGTGCCCAATTTCCAGGACCTACGACACCACGAGAATTTGTGGCAATGTTACTCAGTAGCGACGAGGCACTGACAGACAAGAGCGCGGTAAAAGTTGAGGGCGGCAAGCAGCATATGCCTCGACACTTCATGCTTGTCTCAAGGCCTGTTGACTATCCGGATGCCGTGGAACGTCCTGGTTATGTCCGTGGAAAGTATGAGTCTGTGGAAATGATACGAGAAATACCGCTCTCCACTGCACCCGCAAAGTCGACTCCCAACGTTCTGTCGGAGGGAACAGATTCGAAAGACGCGGATACTAAGACGGATAGCGAAGGAGGCGATCCTGAGCTCAATCCCGTTGAGTGGATAATGGTCACCAGGAGTGATCCTGGAGGAGGTCTTCCGAGATTTCTCGTCGAGCGAGGGACTCCGGAGAGCATCATGGCAGACGTCCATAAGTTCTTCGATTGGGCTTGCAGTCAAGATGAAATCCTGCACCCAGATGAGGACCTGCGGGATCAGGAAGGCACTATCGAGCAGCAAGTTGAGACCGAGACCGTGGAGACCACCGTTGCACACAAACATCCAAGTGAGGGCGCTGCTGGAGAAAAGGATCTCTCCGCTTTAGAAACTACTTCAGAGCCTTCCAGCCAAATCGACTCGCAGGGAGGTGTCTTGTCGAACATCACTTCTGCCATAGGCGCTGGAATCCAGACTTATGCTCCGACGTCTGTCGCCAACTTGGTTCACTCGAAAAGTCATGCGATGGAGGATGACCTCACTTCAATATCTGATTCCTCCATTTCCTCGTCCGACTCGTTCATGTCTGCGGATGAAATGAGGTCAGAAACCACTGTGATTGACGGCGATGCCGCCAGCATTGTCAGCGGCGATGGAGAACTCTCAAAGGAGTTGAGCAACTCTCACGACAGGGAGGTGCAAAAGCTAATAAGGAAGCGAGAAAAGTTGAACCAACAATTAGCGAAAAAGCGTATTACGGAAGAACTCAAGCTCAGACAGTCACGGGATAAGGACTCGGAGGATCAATCTAAGCATCAGGAGAGAATGGACCGCGAACTGAAGAAGACGGAGGAGAAGCATCGGAGAGATGTTGAGAAGCTCGAGGCGAAGAAGGCAAAGGAGGTTCGCAAAGCTGAGGAGAAGCGAGCGAAGAAAGATGACCAGACTAGGATTAAGATGCTTATAAGGGAGCGTGACGACTTCAGGACACAAAAGGAACTGTACAGGAAAGAGAACGTGCTGCTACAGGAACAGGTTACCGAACTCCAGTCGCAGAATAACCTCATGGCACAGAAACTCGGCAAGGATGTTCTAGAGAGCATTCGGGGCGGCACCGGGCGCCAGAGGACRGACAGCATGAAGAGTAGTGCGAGTGCGAGTGCGAGCTCTGGTTCGGGTAAGAGAACTTGACGACGAACTTGCTGCACTTGACTGTCCTGCTGTATATACGAGCCCACGAGCGATGTGTACGATTCGGAAATGAGCATGCTACGAAAGTGACTCTGCAGTTTTTCCGTTTGATGAGTGAACATTCCAGTCTAGGAAGTGAATCGAAAGGACAGCCGCCAGCATTTAGGCTATTCTGAGACCCTGCGCATTTACATCATCTTCAACACTTTTCTACGCAATATCTACGACAACTTGTCTCTTCTACGGTCAGACTTCTACTGAACAACATTCCTACCGTGGTGAGTAGAATATTGTTCTGGTCGGGCTTGCGCGTGTGCAACACTCTTGTCAATCTTCCTCATAATGGCAGGCAATGAGCCATTATACATGGTAAGTGTCAGCACGAGCCTCACGAGTTACAGAAGCTCAATATACTGAGATGACATTCAACAGGGATTCGATCTCAGCACACAGCAACTCAAAGGTTTGTTCCGCCGTCATACACGCTCGAGATCTCAACAGCTGACGACTCCAGGCATTGTTGTGGACTCGAAGCTGAAGCTGATTCACGAAGCCAAAGTCGACTTCGATAAGGACTTGGGGAAATATGGCATCGAGAAAGGTGTTCTTACCAACCCCGCRGAAGGCGAAGTCTTCGCGCCGCCATCCATGTGGTTGGATGCTGTAGACCTGGTTCTTGGTCGATTGAAGGATGCTGGACTCGATTTTGGTCGAGTGAAGGGTGTTTCTGGTGCTGGCATGCAGCACGGCACAGTGTTCYGGTCCAGGGACGCTGAGAAGCTACTTTCAAGCCTTGATTCGAGCAAGCCTTTGGCCAGTCAGCTAGATGGTGGGACCACAGGTAAGCAGCATTCCTCGTCTGATTAGGAAGCATTTAATCTTGGACTGATGCATCAAGTCACAGGAAAGGGAGCTTTCGCTCACCCGATGAGTCCCAACTGGCAAGATGCAAGCACACAAAAGCAGTGTGACCTCTTCGACGTCGAGCTTGGAGATCCGGAGACCTTGGCCAAAGTGACGGGCTCAAAGGCACATCATCGATTCAGTGGCCCGCAAATCCTTCGTTACAGGACCAAGTATCCGTCCCACTATGAGGAAACGGCGAGAATATCACTGGTCTCGTCATTTCTCGCATCCGTCCTCCTTGGTAAAATTGCTCCCATCGATATCAGTGATGTCACGGGTATGAACCTATTCGACATTGAGAAAGGAGAGTGGGATGACACCCTGTTGGCTCTTGCCGCTGGTGGCGATGCCGGCGGTTTGAAAAAGAAGCTCGGCGAGGTCTCGAAGGATGGAGGAAAGTCATTCGGCAACATCAGCGATTACTTTGTTGGACGATATGGCTTCTCTAAGGAGTGCGAGATCCTTCCCTTCACAGGAGACAACCCTTCAACCATTTTGGCTTTACCACTCCGCGCGGACGATGCCATGGTCTCGCTAGGCACAAGCACGACGTTCCTGATGAGCACAAAGCAGGTGAGTAATAATCGCCCACAATATCGGCTCTCTCTGGTGGCTTACGATGTTTTACTAACCTCGGTGTCGTATAGTACAAGCCAGATCCCGCGTACCATTTTATGAATCACCCAACGACGCCAGGCCTATTCATGTTCATGCTGTGCTACAAGAACGGAGGCCTCGCCAGGGAACAGATCAGAGATAAGCTAAATGGCAACGACTCCGGTGACTGGGACAAGTTCAACGCCACTGCTGTCTCTACATCGCCACTTTCACAAGAAACGAACAATTCCATGCGCCTTGGATTGTATTTCCCGCGGCCTGAGATCGTTCCAAACCTCCATGCAGGCCAGTGGCGATACGATTACGACCCACAGTCAGGAGACTTGAGGTCAGCGTCCACGGATTTCGCTGAGTCGGATGCACGCAATATCATCGAGAGCCAGTTCCTTTCCTTGCGACTACGCTCACATAACCTCGTCAAGCCGGAGAAAGATGTCAAAACTGGCGAGGTCCTACCAGCACAACCAAGACGAGTCTACCTCGTAGGTGGCGGGTCTGCGAACCCGGCGATCGCCAAAATTGCTGGTGAGGTACTAGGTTCTGTCGAGGGAGTGTACAAGCTTGATATCGGTGGTAATGCTTGTGCACTAGGAGCCGCGTACAAGGCGGTCTGGGGCTGTGAGCGAAAGTCTGGTCAGACGTTCGAGGATTTAATCGGCAGTCGCTGGGATGAGGCTAGCTTCGTCAAGAAGGTGGCTGACGGGTACACTAAGGGTGTATTCGAGAAGTACGGAGAGGCTGTACAAGGCTTCGAGAAGATGGAGAAGCTGGTCCTTAAACAGGAAGGAGAGCTGAAGGAACAAGTGGGAGGGGGTTTGATGTATGCGCCTGATGAGTAGCGTATACAAAGTGGTTGTGGCTTCTGGAGAGGAGTCCAGGAATGGCGGCAGTAGCGTTGATAGCATCTGTAAAAGTAGCTGTACCGGGAGCTTTTCGACAGTTGACGTAGCTTCATGGTTGTWYYTYTWKTAMTGWYAYKSSRMCMMCSKMKWTCTACACATTCACGCAAGGTGACGTGGGCGATGAGCGGGCCTGCTAGAAATCAACGTGAGGAACCAGCAGCATCTGTGTCAAATCATGCGCATTTTCATGTCATCGAGTTCTCTCCACCATGATCCGACGTTGACACTAACGCTCACATCTTTCGCATCTCGCTAGTGATCYCCTCATCACGATGCTCTGCATGAACAGAAGCTCCCTTCTCTTTGCCAACAGCGATATCGGTACCACTTCCGCTCTCCACATCCTTCATCTGAGAACCTTGCAATCCGAGCGTGGACTCAAAAGTGCGATCAATGACGTCGCGATAGGCGGGAACGAAGTTCACGCAGATGGCGTAGCTCAAGGGGACCAGGAAGAAGCCAAGGGGAACGGCCATCGCGATGGCTGTGCCGCCGTGACCATTCACATCACGCGCATCAGCAGCAGCGCCCATGGCTGGGCTAACGACGGCGCCGCCAGACACACCTGCAATGATGAAACCAGAGCCGCGCTTTGAGTGCTTACCTAATCCGCGCATGCCCAGTGCCACGATCGTCGCGAAGATGATACTCTCCCAAAACAAGGCTGGAGAGAAGGTCAGGACGATAGGTCAGAATGAAGGAGTAAACGGATTCGACTCACTGAGGTACAGCATTATCTATATCATCGAAGACTATGGTCAGTATTGGCTTCGTATTGCGGGGCCTATGGTGGCTGTTACTCACCATGCCAGTGTCGCCGCGCTGCGTAATAGTAGGGGCGAGGAAGACAATGCACCTATATTGCTGTCAGTGATGCAGAATATTGACTGAAAGTGTCGACTGACATTGTCATGTACACCAGAAAGATCCATCTCGGGCGTATGAACCTCATGAGAGCAACACCAACGAAGCGGCCTACTGCAAAGGCAGCTTGTGCTCCGCTTAGAAACCGAGCTGCAGTTGAATCCGATGTTCCGGGGCGAGTGTCTGGCACTTTGTCAGCTAGAGCCATCAACCAGCTAGTGACCCGTGTAATTCACCTTTGACATAGTTGATGAAGAAAGCTAATTTTGAGGTCGTTAGTCAAGCGAGTGTGTGATGATTCGTAGTGTCTTGACTCACTGGCTATTGCCACCTGAGAGCCCGTGTAGCAGAACTGCGCAAATGAAGCGTGGAATAGTCGGTACTGTTTGCTGAACGGCTGGACTGCTGACGGATTTGCCTGTGACTCTTCCGCTTGGAACTCCATATCTGCGTCCGTGATCTCCGGGATTGGCGAGAAGTAGAAAACGATCGCGAGTAGGAACGTGAAGCAAGCCATTGCCAGGTAAACCCATTGCACTGTTCTCAATGACTGGACATCGTCTCCGATATCGTTGAAGAATACATAAGACCCAAGGACCGGCGCAATGACCGTGCCGATTCCATTGAAGGCTTGCGAGAGGTTGATACGCATCTCGGCGTACTTCGGGGGTCCGCATACCGTGATGAAGGGGTCTTATGACGAAGAATAGAAGATCAGCGACGTCTCAGGAGTACTGACAGTCCCCGGAGCGCTTTGCGAGGCAGTAGCGTATCCAATGCGCGTGGATACGGTCGCTCGAGGGCGTCTTTCCATGCTCATTCTTCTTTTTTGTACTTACTTGCAGCGGTCTCAAGGGAGCCAAGGCCGTTTCCAATGATGAACTGGTGGGTATCAGCACCATCACCTCCTCACGCTCATCTACATCACATACAATAGCGGCACAGAATCCACCAAAAGACTTGTAGAGTAGACATGGCCACGCTACTAGGGCTCCTACGGCGTACAGGCATAATCCCCAAATGAAGACAACCTTGTAGCCATAGTGACGGAGTAGCCAATTCGCGTGTCCAAGCGATGCCAGCGGGTATGCTCCGAAGTAGGCTGCTTGAAGACCGGCAGACCTAGCTCTTGTAATTCCGAGAACATTTTGGAAATGCTTGAAAGACGATTAGAAGTTACTCTTGATCCATCGCGCTGGCGAATGCTGGCTGACCTTGTTCAAGGTGTCCAGAAGACCATATGAGAATCCCTAGATTTCAGGAGTCAACGCAGAGTTCGATGTCAGAATGAAGATTCATACCCAGAGGAAGAATAGGATTGTCACAAGCACAAGTGGATCTAKGTGTCGAGTTAGGGAACCGACGCTGAGCTCACAGTATGACCGTGACTAACATATGGATTGCCGCAGCGTGAGCTGCGAGGCCTGAGTCCGTGCGTCATTGCTCGTCTTCAAGACGTTCTTTTTGAAGAGTTTTGCCATAGTGACGAAGGATACGAAACATTCCAATGGCGGATATTCGACAAGTTAAAGACGACCGGCGGCGCGAGCCCAAGTCACGCGGCACCAGAAGGCCCAGAACAGCAGGGATCCACAGCATTTGCAGATAGGAACTCTTGGCTGTGGTGCAACCGAGTATTGAAGTCGCCCTAGACTGAAGCGCTTCCTTGCCGACGTTGCATTTCATCCATCTACCCCGCCGCATTGTCCCCGTGGGGAACTTCTGGGTGTCTCGGCGCTCGGCACATTAGCGAGCGAAATGCACGTCTATTGCGTGGCATTGCACGCATTGCATGGCATGGCATTGCATGGCATGAACGCATCCAATAGCATCGAATGGCACATCTCTGGCTCCAATTGGATGTAACCGAAGAAGGTTTGTGGGTCAATGGGCGTCGTACTAGTCTCGCATCGTCTTTGTTGCGGCTTGTGGCCAATATTGCATAAAGCTGAGGGAACTGTCACATATCTGAGTCTCTAGTACAAGTGCAACTCTCGTCTCTCTAGAAACTTTCAGTGAGTAGGTTCGAAACTTTGCCTACAGTCGCCTCGGTCATCTCTGCGATGCTCAACGGCGCCCTCACAGTAGAAGGAACTCGAGGGGAATCATCGACGTTTCTGTGTGGGAGAGTCGAGATTTTTTGGCCTCGCAAGTCCGAGTCCGAGGGGGGCATTGTTTTGTTTTCAGTCCTGATGAACTTTGGATTCAAAGAGTTGGTTCATAGAGAGACCACTCTGCAACGATACGGCCATTCCGAGCCGCATACGTCCCATAGCAAGACAGGACCAACAGGTGGTTTCATCTTCGACTCGTGTACCGTATTTGTGGCGGCTCCACACGACTGATTTTCCACTATTTCAAGCAAAACTCAGGATAGTCGACATTGTACACTCAGGGTATGCTTGACTGATTTGGACTTACTGTGGACTCGGGTCTTTCCAATGTCTCTCAAATTGAGCGAGAAAGACCGCGGCCCAGAGTGCGAAGCAGGATGTCGCAAGAACCATTCCCTAACTTGCTGCGGTATGGATATCTCTCTCTCGGCCATGCAGATGGCATGGTGATTGACAAGATCACCAAGCGGACAGAAAAGATCAGTCCAGGCGTCTCCGTGAGGCAGGCGGCGCTTGCCCTTCGCTTGTGACGCYAGACAGCGCTTCGACAACAAGCTCGCGCAATGCTCTCTGGCCCTCCTCGCCATCAAAATCGCCTCGAGCAGCAAGTTCTTCGATGCGTCGTCTGAACTCTGGGTCTGGTTCATCCCCAACATCTCCGGCGGCCATTGTACCCACGTTGAGCTGCAGACCCGCTGGAAGAGGCGGTGGGGGATGATTTCCGTCTGAGTCTCCGTTCGCTAGCGAGGACGAAGGTGCGGTTGGAGCATCATCGTTCGTGACGCCTCCCGCTTCTCTGAGGTACGCAGCCACTGCAGGTTGCTCATCTTCGTCTGCAAGTTTCTCCGCAGCAGTCTGGCCCTCGTGGTTGCGGCTATTCATGTCCGCCCCCAGTTCGATCAACACCTTGGCCATGTCAACTTCCTCGACACTAAACAAGGCGGTCTCTCCATCCTCATCCTTGATGTTTGGGTCCACATGATACTCGTTGACCAGTGTTCGCAGTAGAGCGGCATGTCCGTACGACGCCGCTGCGTGCAGGAGACTGTAGCCGTGAGCATCCTGCTTCGACGCAAGGTGTGGATGCAACTGAAGCTGGCTCGTGACGGTATCTGGAGTGTCCGGGACCAGATTAAGCAGCCGGTCGATTGTTGGTGCCTGCTGTGCCATTTCTGGTAATGGGTAGCAGTCAATGCATGTGAGAGGTGTAGTTCTTGGACGGGAGAGAAAAGTGCGGAACACAATTCGCGATCCAAGCTCGAGCACAACTCCAGATGTCCATCTGCACATGTATGTAAGCTGCATCAAGCATCCAATCCAATCAATGCTCGTGCCTTCCCCCTCCCTTCTCATTTCTCTTCTACAATAATAATAGAATAACAACGACTAGCTAACCAAATCCCGTATCGCATCGATTCGACACTACTCTACGTCTGCAGTCCATCGACAAAGCGCATCATGGCATCCCCGGCCGCATCCTCTGAGCTCTCTGAACCACCAGCAGACGAGTCGGACATTGACCACGAACACGATGATGGCGACGTGGATGGCGAAGGGGAGGGAGACGGGGATCTGGATCACGACCAGCGGAGCACCGCCGCGCCATCATCACGGCCCAGCGTCGATATATCGCATACCGATATGGAGCATCTGGCGCCGCCGGCCAAGCGGCGAAAGACTACCTCTGGGCTCGCCTTTGACCGTGCCCCATCATCACATGCGGAAGAGGACGATGACACATTGAGCATCTCGTCGGACGGATACAGCAGTGCGCCCGGTTCTGACGACGAGTACGCGCTGCGGGAACAGGCACAAACACTATGTCTCTGGCGCGACTGTGACTACGGCACCGCCATCAATAACGATGAGCTGGTGCGCCATGTTCAGGGCACCCACTGCGCTACTGGCGGGCCTAAGAGGACAAAGTACGTGTGCGAATGGGGCGAGTGCCAGAAGAAAACGAGCAATCATCCCAGCGGCTACGCGCTCAAGGCGCATATGAGGAGCCATACCAAGGAGAAGCCTTACTATTGCTCCCTGCCGGAATGTGACAAGGCATTTACACGTTCAGATGCCCTTGCCAAACATATGCGCACCGTCCACGAGCCAGAGGCCGCCAAAGGGACCGCGGCTCAAGCCAGCGAAGCTACTCCTCCAGGCAAGAAGGGCAAGGCGAAGCTCACCAATGGTAATACCCCCTCGAAGGCCTTATCGACTCCCTTCCCAGACGCCGGTCTCCCTCTTGATGAGGACGGTAACGAGTATGAGCCCACGCTTCCAACCGACAATATCACCTACATACCGGCACACCATCCCCTCACTGGGCAGCCGGGCTTTATGATTCACTACCCGCCTGATATTCAGTTCACCGCATGGGAGAGCAGTATTGCTGCTGATCAGTTGATGCGATTGCTGCGGAGGCAACTTCACTGGGCACAACAGGACAGCGAGGGGCTGCGGAGCGAGATCGAGCAATTAGAACAGCAGCGGCGGGACGAATGGACTCTGAAGGAGATCTTACTCGACGGARTCATGGAAGCTGAGTATGCGGCTGCTCAAGGCGATAACGTACTTCGAGACGTCGAAGAACGCGTGCGAGAGGCCATGGAACGTGATATTCAGCCGGCAAAATCACTCGGCTGGACCGGGGAAGAGCCCAAATGGCGTCGGCCACAGCCACCTCAAATTCGCGATGACGGAGATGTTCCGATGAATGACAATGGCGCAGAGACTCCGGGCCAGGATCGAAGAACGCAGTCCCCGCCGCCGACCGGCGTATCCGGTGGCTTCGACGGTGAGGAGGATCCTTATGACAATTATCTCAAAGCCAGAATGGCCGAATACGAGGAGAGGCAACGGCTGCGAAATCCATCTACGTCTGCCAAAGTCAGCGAACCTCATTCAGCAGAGGCGGATGCGGTCGGGGCTCTGGTGGGCATGCAGAGCAATACATGAAGTCGGCATGACCTCCAGATACCATTGTAACAGTAATACTGAGAGACCCAGGCAGTGCGCCAATTGGGCCGTAGTCATATGAAGAATATCGATATGACTTTCGCATCACTCTCCTTTGCTGGGCAGTCGAGATGTCAATTTTTCATCGTAGAAAGTGCCCGAGACTGACACGACCCGGTTTCGTGGCCAACATGCTCTACACCTCTCTATCTGAACTTGGACGACAAACTCTTACGCTTGCCCTCCTTCTCCTTCTCCTTCTTCTTCCCGCTCGCGCTCTCAGAGGGAAATAGAATCCCGCTCGTTCGCTTGTCTGCGCCCGTGCTCTTACTGATCCTTCCCTTGTCCATACCGAACATTGAAACCCAACCGCCAAAACATGCCAACAACGCAGACAGCACCAGCCCTGATCCAAAGCCAAAAGAGAAGCCCCAAGTAATTTGCGTGTAGAGGTAGAACGCCGTGAGAGTATGGTAGGCTGTAGTGATGACTAGTATTGGAGAAGCGTATGGATTTGCCGCTCCATCCTCCTCTTGTGCTTTTGTAATGGGTGCAGTGGCCTGGTTGCCTAGAGGAATGTGTCCGGATAGAAGAACAATCGATGCTGACAGTGTGAGGAGGACCAGGGCGAGGGTTCTGCAGAGGTAGGTCTCTAGATCTGTTATGCCCCGCACTTCTGTTGCCAGGAGAGACACAATCAGTTTTGGTGTGAGGAGCAGTGGGAGTGATTGTGCGGCGAGGTAGGCGGAGGTGCCAAGAGTGTAGAGTCGGAAAGCCTGGAAGCTATTAGATACCTTTGCATGGACTGGAGTCAGAGTGAGCGGATCAGACGTACGTCCATGCTTGATGAGGTTCWGCTCGGAGCAAGTCAAAGTAGGGACGGAATGTTGTTTGTCAGATGGCAAAGTTCATGGCATCTACACGAAAGTTGTAGGGCTGAGTGAGGGAGCTAAAGAGTCGTACGTCATTCGTGATTTGACATGCCAGCTCGGTCAGTGAATCGATCTGATTCGCTTCGAGAGATTCATTCTGATGTTGAAAAACATGCTTCGCATAATCAAGGCATCGCATCTTGTGTTACGATGAGGTTTGCGCCACCATCCTCTTTGCACATTTCCCCATTTTCCCCTTACACGAACCTCTGCCATGGCAACGCAACCATCCTTCTAAAAAGTGCCCATGAAAAGCATCGTCTTTTATCAACGCACTGTCCGCGAGAACATATGCAGTAACCGCATTAACATAGTGTACCCCATGAACACCAGTCCCAGGCTATGCGCCTCACTTTAACGGGCTTGTCGCGTGGAAAGTCCAGGCCAGCTCCCTGCATCTAGCACATGTCGACTCGACGCTGTTAACTAAGGTAACTGCACTAGTGGCCGGTCTCCAACTCTACGCTGGATGGACATCGCCTGGGTATCTTCTGGTGGTATATGTGTCGTCCATGAGGTCGAACAGCAAGCAATCACCCCTCATGAAGATCATTGTAACCTTTATCGTGGAATCTAAAGGCGAACATTAGCCACTGCCTTCACTGTCACGCCCAAAACAAAAAGATACTCACACATATTCCTCATAGGTCATACCGCGCCAGATCTTTTCAGTACCGCCGCCTGAGACATGCTCATAACCCCAAGGATCGGGTACCGGGGTCATCTCTGACCATACTCTGAACAGTTGTCGGAAATAACATGTCTGTGCTGCTGGCGTGAAGTACTGATCTCGAAACTTGGCGGCTGCATTGTCCGCGATACGTTTCGCGTTGTTGTTGTCCGCGAGTAGCGCGTCCATCGTTTCTGGCAGATCAGTCCAGTCTTTTCGGACCTGGACGTAATTCTGATTTGGCCCGCTTGGCTCCAACAGATGGTAGAGATGGGTCGTAAATGTCAGGGGGTGGATTATGATTGTAGAATGGCAGCTGAGCAGATACTTCAATCTTCCAGACCATGTTGTGCCTTCTGTATGAACRGCAAACTTGTATTTGCAATGGTCAGGCATGGTAATCCGCCATTTCGTCGCCTCCTCATCCGACACGTCTTCTGCAACTCTATGCACATCTGACCATGCCTTGTCCTTGCTTTGTTCAATCAACTTCACCCGAATCTCCGGGTTGAAATCTGTTGTGCCTCGCCAGACCAGTTGCGGTCTTTTCGAATCGTAATCCTTTCCGATCTCTATGGCCTGGCGTTGATAGTCCCCGTAAGATCCTGCCACTCGCGGATATGCCCAAAAATTGAAGTCCGGGATCAACCACACCTGCTCCATGGTTTTGTCCGTCACATTGCGGTTGAAGTTCCACACGGTCGTGTCCGGATGTTCCTCTGTCAGCTCGATGTTGTCGTTGATTTTGATGCTGAATTCGATATTGGGTATCGGCTCCCTCGAGCCTATAATGGCCCGCTGCAGCGCATGGAGCGTTGCATGTGATCGCTCCTTCCAGTGCAAGAAGTGATTCAGGCCGCGAGACTCGATGATGTACAGCTTCTGCTCCCAGATCATCGCACGTAGTCCACCGTCTGCGCTCCACTCCAAGCCCCATTGCTTCTCTGTCAACTTCTTGTTTCCCTGCCGCGCCTTCCAAAAAGCACGCGATCGATCAATCTCTTTGTACAAGTCCGGAAATGCGGCGGAGCATTGCTCAAGCGTGAGCGAGTGATTGTCCCGATCGCGGTCAGCGACGAAAAGCCAGCCATCCGCCGTCCTGCTGGGAGCGCCGCTGGACGTCCCTGCGGCCTGACTTGTGAAGGTGGGTGTGGATGATGTCTGCGACCAGTGTGTTGAAAGCGTGTAGAGGCCCAGAATCACCAGCACCACCGCCAGCAGTGGCAGCCTGCGCGACTTGGGAATCCACGACATTTCGCTGAGATGCGGCGCCTTCATCGAGTCCATCTCTAGGCCATGGAATATAGGGAGCCGGGGTTGGGATTTCCCCGAAGCGAAATAATATCTGGGCGGCCAAAGGAGGGAAGACGCGTTGACCGCGGGGCGCTTGTGATAGGAGAGATGAGAGGTGCGTACGTACTCGCTAGGTTCCCCTTTTCCACTATTCTCTTGTTGGCTGATGGAAAAGCAAACCGCTATCCCAGTAAACGACTGGGTATAGTAATCTCGGTAGGGCTGGTGACACTGCTCTTACAATGATGTATTAGGAACTATTGTAGTTAGAGCGAAAGTACCCTATAGGAAAGCCAAAGATCGAGGTGCGTATGCACCATGCAAGAGTCCCGCGTAGCTAAATACCCTACATGGTACAACATCTGATCGGACCTCAAGCCTCGTCTTCCCCATTGAATTCTTAAAAACGACACATGCGTTGATATGTACAGATCGTCATGCCACGAAGAACAGAGTTACGGTGGTTGTACGAATCGGCAGCCTGTGCGACAGTCTTGCAAATCATCGCTCATTGCACAAGGCGTTGTATTGTACAGGCCACACCGCACCAGATTCATAACGCCGAACTCTTGATCGCTCATATCACACGCAATGCCCTAAGTCTAAAATCTATCTTCACAAAGTGCGAAGGAATTGTCCCTGCTAATACTTCGTCACAAAAATTCTTCATCCGCTCTTCGAGCCAGTGCAAACCGTGGCATATTCTCCTTGTCGGTGTGTCATGCAAGGCGTTCCACTCGAGTTACCACAGGTATCTCGCTAACAACGAAGCGCTGCGCACATGCGTAATCGCTACTTAGACTCCAAGTACAGTTTGCAACAGCGGCATTGTCGTCTTTCTGACCGCCACTTGCATGCACAGCGTGGCCAGCCACTGCGACTTTCTTCGTTGTAGTGAATGTGGCCCCGGTCCGCTGCTAACATCCGACCAGAGTGTGGTGCAGGCGTCAGGTCATCTCCAGTCGATCTCAATTATGCTGTAGTCTGAATCCGATTTCTTCACGTAGAATTGCCTCACCGTGCCGTCTGGCGTTGAAACTGCATGCTCAAACTTCCATTGAACCTTTTCCTTGCCCAGTTCTAATGCGGGCCGAGTATGGCCCATGCTGTGGTGGAATTCGAGCACCTCGGGCGGCCTTTCAAGATTGACGTCCTCGGTCATTGTGAGTTCCACGAGATTGAGATCTGGCAAGCCTGTTGGATACTGCGCGATGCTGTAGCCGTTCGTAAACACTGTATTGTTGTCGAAGAGATATCGTTGCAATACAGAGTCCGGGCCTGCCACTTCGGAGACAATATGTGCGAGTGTGATTGGGTAAAAGTGCCAGCTTTTCCAATGATGCACAGTAAGGATTGGAGAGAAACCGGCCTCGTACCATCCGGAGAGATCATTCCACAAATCCATTTGATTCAGTCCACGCAGTTCGGTCAGTTGAACCGTAGGCGAAGTTATTTCCATGATGCAGTCTCGCCATAGAATGTCGCCGAAGAACTTGTCGAGGTGTATGCACTGCACAGAATGCTCGGCGAGCGTTTGCATAAGAGGCGGAGAGACGAAGAATCCAGCGCCTCCCCATGCCTTGAATCCTTCCTTGCTAACACGAGTATGCCCTTCAGTCAGTGCTCCGATGTACCACGGCTTTTCGGGGTCGTAAGGCTCCAAAGCTTCCACCATTCGGGGTAGTGACAAAAAGAATGTGTCGTCGTCGATGATGCCGAACCATTTTGTTTCCTCTCGTTTGTGCTTATCAAGCACTGTTGCCAGACCAAAGTTCTTGAGCCCTTCGCTGTCCGCTTCAAATGTTGAGTGATATGGCTCGAGAATGAGAAATATTTTTAGCTCGAAAGCCAGAGCGTACACACGCAGCACATCTTCCGCCTTATCATCAAGATTGGGCTGGTCGACCAGCAAAACAAGCAGTGGAGAGCCCGTTTCTGAGAGCCACCTCGAGAACGTCGGCAGACTCTCCTCGATCCGCGTCAGAGTGGTCGCCACGCCTAGCATGAGAGATGATGTGGAGGTTTTCGCGTGTGAGTGGAATTCCGGTACATTTACTGTAGTCTCACTCCCACACGGAGGGAACATGCTTTGCGACTCCTGGTTAGGAGTGAAGTTCTCATCCAGGGTGATTTCCACAGACCCTTCTCTGCTGCGTAGTGATGTTGGTACTTCAATCAGTGGCTCTCTTTTCAGTCCGGGTTTCTCCCGCACGCTGATACAATGCCGCTCATAGCTGAACTTCACAGGCACATCCAGGCGCTTCAGAATCTCGACATCCAAGGTCAGATTCTCCCGGCGTGGCGCATCGTGGTGCCACCGAGAGGTGAGGCCGCTCGGGCTGTATCCAGATGGAATCAGCAGAAACCAGCAGATGAGAAAAACCGCCGTGGCAGCAAATCCTTGAAGCAGCCTTGCTGGCGGCATGATTGCGATGCAGTGGGCACGTAAAGGAGTGATGCGCCCACAGTCTCCCAAGAAATCAAACAACAAAGGCCAAACGGTGTAGCATGACTGCGGTAGTAGCAACCTAGATGGGCCACGCAGTACCAAGATTTTAACGGCAGGAAAGGGGAGATGTGCTGAGCCAATCACGGTTGAGCATTGGTGTTCTCGTCTATCCGCCGATGGTATTCATTCATGGCAATCAACACAGACGAAACGCTCATGCTGTACTACAACAATCATTCTCCGAGGCCATTCTTTGGAATACGAGGGGATCATGTGTGGCACGCTACCCTGGAAATCTCTATACGGGCTGACGGGTTTCCGGACTCTCGGTCAAGGCACGCATGGACTCGGGCTACAATSCGTGGATACCAGGGTTCAGCGGTGACAGCCGGCGGGGTTTCAGAAATAACATTCAGGCACAGTTGTGAGCACATCCATTGATTGTTGATGGTTCGACCGAGGCGGCACGATGCATTGTTCAAAGATTCGAAGAGCATGTTGTGAATGACGTTCCAATTTGCAATCCATACCTCAACAATAACAAGAAGAACCTTGAAGATTCAGGTCGCAGCACGGCTTTCGAACGATCGCCAACCGCTTGGAACCGCATAACTGAGTTTTACCTCATACTTACGCTAGAAGCTTTTTAATCAACAAATTCACCATTCGGGAGTCTGCGACATACTTCATCATCATCAAAGGATCATCACGCCATCGCAGAGCGCTGACTGTCTTACTACAAGTTCCGACGACGACGTGCTCTGTCAGCATTCTCATCCCTCACAAAAAGGACCCACCTAGGTACATCGTTGTCATTGCCACTTCACGTYAACATCTCGGACATAAATTATATACCCCACGTCGAATCCGAGAAAACTTTCGTACCGCACGCAATACACAACAACCATGAGCGTCCCTGGAATCACGAGCACAACGGCGGCGAATGGTGATCACACACCGGCCGACACTCGCCTCCATAGATTTGGGACGCTGGCTGTGGTAAGTGCGCCAGTCGATTAGGTATCTCTGTGACCCAATGCTCACGAAGCTACAGCATGCGGGCAGTCCACACGATCCCAGTACCGGAGCAGTCATAGAGGCCATCTCTCTCAGCACCACATTCGCCCAGACTTCTGTCGGCAAACCCGTTGGTGCCCATGAGTACACACGTTCATCCAACCCCAATCGCGAGAATTTCGAGACTTCGATTGCGGCGTTAGAAAAGGCCAAGTACGCGTTGGCCTTTTCGTCTGGCTCGGCTACCACAGCCACGATCCTGCTGAGCTTGGCCGCGGGAAGCCACGTTGTTTCGGTATCCGACGTCTACGGCGGCACCCATCGCTACTTTACCAAAGTCGCCTCAGCGCATGGCGTTCGCGTCACTTTCACCCCGAGCATTGAGCTCGACATCAAGGATTTGATCACCGCGGAGACGAAACTGATCTGGATCGAAACCCCCTCCAACCCGACTCTGTCTCTGGTCGACATCCGCGCAATTGCTGATGTGGCACACCAGAGCGGCATCAAGGTGGTTGTCGATAACACCTTCATGTCGCCCTACGTTCAAAACCCACTCGAGCATGGCGCGGACATCGTCGTGCACAGCGTGACCAAGTATATCAATGGTCACTCCGACGTACTCATGGGTGTCGCTGMGCTCAACTCGGACGAGATCCACGAGCGGCTGAGGTTCTTGCAGAATGCCATTGGTGCCGTGCCAAGCCCATTCGATTGCTGGCTCGCTCACAGAGGTGCAAAGACGCTGCATCTTCGTGCGAGGGAGGCGAGCAAGAACGCGCTAGCAGTTGCAACGGCCCTCGAGGCGAGCCCCCACGTAGAGGCTGTCAACTACCCGGGTTTGAATTCCCACAAGCAGCGCAAAATCGCAATCAAGCAGCACCGTGACGGACTTGGTGGTGGCATGCTATCTTTCCGCATCAAGGGCGGTCAGCCAGCTGCCAACCTATTTTGCGAGGCAACCAACATCTTCACTCTTGCCGAATCGCTGGGTGGCGTTGAGTCTTTGGTAGAGGTGCCTGCTTCCATGACCCACATGGGCATCCCCAAAGAACAGCGAGAGGCCGCCGGTGTATTCGACAACCTTGTCCGAATCTCTTGCGGTGTGGAGGACGCCGAAGATTTGGTGGCTGATGTCATGCAAGCATTGCAGATGGTGGTCGCCGGTGGCAAGGCTACGAATGGCACGACTAATGGACACGCATGAACGAAGGAAGATATGTCTCTTGGACCTAAGAACGATTGCTTACGATGAATCTGCGACCCCGGCATGCTCATTTGTCACTACGAGCCTCACAGATTAGAGGCTCGCGGTACATAGAACTATATAATGGGGGCGATAGTGCTGCAATTTGCATTGTCCAGATGAGATTGCCTCTAGGCTCATCATTATCTAGTCCTCGATGCTGCTGTGAAATCCTCAATGAAAGCTTCGACCATAGTGTGTCAGTCGCAACGAGTCGAAAGAAAGGCAACGTCCACGCCCAGTGATCCTGCCTCTCAGTCTTCCGCGTCGAGGCCGAACACGCCCTTTTTCACCCGGAGATCCTCCTCCAGACCCGCCAAYTTCTGCATTTCCCGAGCCCTCAACAACTGGTTTGTCATTGCATTGGCCTTCTGCCTAGCTTTCGATACCTCGCGCTCCAAGTCCGCCACCTCCTCAAGCTGCTGTGCCCGCTCTGCGGCCTTTGCAAGTGCATCTTCATCGATAACATCTGGGGAATCGCCGTCCTCTTCCGACTCGTCCTCTTCAGATTCTTCGTCTTCGTCATCTTGCGTTGTCATGCCAGCGTCAGCAGGCGTTGCAACAGGAGTGGCTTCGAAATCGTCCATGGCGTTTTCCACCGCAGCCATCGAAGCCGCTTGGTCCGCAAGCGGTGCTGGTGACTCAGCAAAGAGATCTGAGGTAGGTGCATCGTCTTGATCGAACATTGCCTGCATCTG
Organism: Ramularia collo-cygni; assembly: GCF_900074925.1. Taxonomy (NCBI): domain Eukaryota; kingdom Fungi; phylum Ascomycota; class Dothideomycetes; order Mycosphaerellales; family Mycosphaerellaceae; genus Ramularia; species Ramularia collo-cygni. The sequence continues at coordinate 103,409 of NW_019716257.1, read as the reverse complement.
TGCCTCCAGATCCTCAGCCGGCAGATCGTCGTCGTAATCCTCCTCCTGATCGGAGCCAAACATTTCGCCTTCGCCTTCCGCATCCTCGTCTTCGTCGTAGTCTCGGGGCTCGATTGACTGCTCCGCTTGTGTCTTGTGGTCCAATGTCACAGTCCCACCGCCTTGTTCCCACAATCTGTCGGCTTCTAGCAGCTTGAGGACCTGATCCTCAACATTCTGCACTTGGGTGTGGTTCAGACGCTTGCGGAATCTTCGCTTGCGCACCCAGTGCATGGGCGGCGTCAGTCCGTGTGCATATTGCAAGGTGTCTTTGTTGACTTCCTTGGGTAGTGCAAGACCTCGAGCCTCTTCCTCTGTCTGACACCGTCCAAGCACCAGTAGCATCTGATTCATATCTGCGACTTTCCACCATCCCTTTTTGTCAAAGCTCTTCATCGACTCCACGATGCACGGTAGATCGACCAGCACAGCGCCATACATCCTACCTCTGATTTTGATCACGGCCCGCCGCCAGCCCTTCTCGATGAACTTGATCGATACTTCTGCATCGCCCTGCAGTGGATGCGGTCCAATCTGGWTGTTTTGAATGGCCTCTCTCAGGTAGTCGGCATCCTCTCCAGGCTCCATACGCAGCACAATCGCTTGCTGTATCGCCGGATCCTTCTCTGTGTCCGAGTCCTCGCTATCATAACCGACGCCCTTTGGCCGCGGTGGTGCCTTGCCACGCGCGCGAAGATCGACAAACTTTGGTAGCGAAGCCCTCTTGCTTGAAGTGTTTAGAGATATCTTTGGCGGTTTGCTGCTCTCTCCACCATGGACTGCGGGGGGCTTGAGGGATAACGTGCGCGGATTACCGCTGGCAACACGCTTGACGGGTGACATGGCATCATCTTCCGCTGGACGCTTCTTTCCCGCGCTCTTTTTGCCATCGCCTTCCTTCTTAACGTATGTCCGCTTCTTCTTCACAGCACCGTCCGCTCCAAGCGCGGCACTTTCAGCCGCAGGTGACTCAATGGGGGTTGCAGGCTGCGAGAAACTGAGCTTCAGCTTCACCGGCGGTCCTGGTGTCGAGGCTCCTGTGGCCGTGGCAGCACCATTGTTCTGCTGCGATTCTGCCAGCGACGCGGCCGCTTTGGCACCGACCTTGAGTTTCAGCAAAGCGCGATTTTCACTCATTGCCGAGACAGTGATGTTTACGGTGCGCGATCGCTTGTGCAGTACACTGGCGTTGACGACGCGCGGTAGACTTGCGGTTGTTAGCGCTCTGACATGTGCTGGTGGAAAAGTAGTGCATGCATCTGTGGACGATTGCGGTCAACGCACAGACCACATCTTGAACGGCGCGCGCCGCGAACCGCTTTTCACTCCGGACTTCCACCACACCAGCCGCACATGACAGGGATCACGAAACCCAGTTGCGATGAACYGCCAGGTGGTCAAAGACCATCATCATCGTTCGCTTGATCCCTCAATCACAGGCCTTGAAGGCGGCGAAGCTCAGAGTTACCTCAATGCAACCATGACCCAGCGCGGAGCCCCGGCCGTGGACCTGGGCCCAATCTTGACGCATAACATACCATGATCATGATCATGAAGGAGCTGGACTTGGTCTTCTCTGGATGGTGGGAACGGTCTGCGTGGAACTCTCCTTTCTAGGATGGGTCCCAACTGCTTCTTCAAAATAGTGTCGACGTCCAGTCTACATTCGCCGAACGGGGCAAATGCAACTTCGGTACGGTGAAGTGCTGTTTCCGCACGAAGCAGGACCACCCGACGCAGTGGGCTCCCGCGCAAGACCCCTGCTTGGGCCCGGAGACTCCGCCCCCCTGTGCACTTTGCGCTCACCGAGCTTTCGTTCTCCCTTTCTGCGGGCGTCTGAGGCACCGCACTACGAAAGGGCGGACTTCCACGCCTGCGTTCCCCAGGTGTAGTAATACAGCACTTGGGCAAGCGRGCATTGAGGCATGGACGTCTCCACCCTCCGCAAATGAGTGTAAGCAAGCGTCACGACCACAACGTAACACCGCACTCTCTGTTGCAATCACCGTCATATGCATGCTCCGCTGCATAGCCCATTTGCGTTCAATCGTCTTCACACACCTCTCCTTGTCCGTCTCATCGTACATATATGCAAATCTCCCTCCGGTCTCAGCCATCTGACACTAATTCCCCACTTGGCGTTGCTGTGCATAAAGCCATCGGCAGGTCATATCCAATACATCTGCATGTCACAAACCAGAGACTCTGTCTCGCCCCCACGTTCACCATCATGGGCTTCGAAACTATGGCCTCTCTCAAGCTGTTGCTGCAATCGATTGCGAACAAGACGCCCCACGTCGTAGAGCGACAAGATTCATTCACCATGATCAGCAGCACAAAACGCAGGCAAGTCACCTCATCAACGGGAGACCGTACGTCGAACTGACAAATGGCAGGGACTTCGTTTCGGACCCCGACATTACACATAAAATACCATCACCACAAAAGTCTCTGCGACCACGAAAGCCTTCATCTCTTCCGATCCCGCTCAGCGTTCCGCCCTTTCAAGTGGCAAAGTCGAAGTGGTCCCCACCGGCGTCACCTGGGATTATTCCAGATAAATCCCTTTCGGAAGGACCAAAGACGACCACCGATGAGAAGAACAGCCTGGCAAATCAGCTTTTCGTAGCTGCATGCGCAGGTGACCTCACCGCGATTGAGTGCCTTCTTGGAAAGGGCGCACCTATCAACTCATCTGCCCTTGTGCCAGGCCTATTTGAGGCTTTCCAGCCTGCAAAATCGGGGCAGCTATCACCACTCGCTGGTGCGTGTCTAAAGGGACATCTGACGGCTGTCCGGCTTCTTCTCGCTCATGGCGCCGAGCTCAACCCTTCCAGCAGTCGATCTTCTAGCAGTCCTCTTCACCAAGCATGCAGGAGCGATAATCTCGACATTGTGCAGTACCTGCTTCAAACAGGAGCTCAGGTCGACATCCTCGATGGTTATAAAGTAACACCCATAATGTATGCTTCAAAATACTCTTCGGCCGCCCTGGTCTCGCTCCTTTTGGAACATAAGCCGGATCTCAGCGCGGTGTCTTTCATCAATGCAGCAGCAATCCATTGGAGCGTTTGGCCTGGCAAGGTTGAAGTCACTGAGTTGTTGCTGATGGCCAGAGCCGACCCGAACCTCGGAATGGCCGATGGGAACACCGCTCTTCACTGCGCTGTCCTCACGGGCTCCATTGAAATGTGCAAAGTGCTCCTTCGGTATGGCGCAGACCCTCTGCGAAGGAACAAGAGCGAGGAGACCCCTCTCAAGCTCGCCGAGATAYGCTGCGAGACAGATGAGATCCCGAGGTTACTAAGAGCGGCTATTACCGCAAGACCATGATGATTGTTAGCGCTTGGAAGATGGACTTGTTACACCAGTGAGGTGGGATGTATGATACCTTGTGCCGATACAAGATTTGTACTGTTAGATTCCTTCGTACGTTGCAAAAGATCAGTCAACGCCCTTCGCATGCCACTCTTCACTTTTCGTGACATCCGCTATTCTATGCCACTATGACGGATTGTCGTTCCAACTCTTCTATGCGTGTGAGACGATTCGGCGCGTGATGCCGTGACAGACCCGCGTTCCTGGATCCGTAGCGTCGATCAGATGAAAGTCAAAGAAAGTCTAAATTCACCATTCCAAGCTCATCCTCACACTTCGACATGCGATCAATGCAATGCCCCGGTTGTCACCGAGCCTTGTGCGCCGAGCTGCATCAACTGACAAGAACGATGTCTTGAAGCGAATACAAATTCTCGCCCAAGACAAAACGAGTTGGGCCGACACGCTCGCGCTTCCTAAATCGCGATTCCCGCCTCGCCCGTCCCTTGAGCAGCTTGACATTTACCGTCGACGATGCGCCGACGATCTGTATGAATGGCAGTGGAACACTAGGGGAAATGGCAATGCTGCTGGGGACTTCGTCCTGCATGACGGTCCGCCGTATGCGAATGGAACGGTGCATGTGGGCCATGCGCTGAACAAAGTGCTGAAAGATTTGATGCTACGATCGGAGCTCTCCCGTGGCAAAAGAGTGCAGTATCGGCCAGGCTGGGACTGTCATGGGCTTCCGATTGAGCTCAAGGCTTTGCAGCAGTCAAAGGATGCGGGAAAGCAGGGACATTCATCGAAGAATACGCCGGCACAGGAAGCGCGGGCTGCGTCTGATGCATCCAACAAGATGAGCGCTTTGGAGATCAGAACGGCTGCCAGAAAGCTAGCCAGCGAGACAATCGAATTGCAGAAAGCGAGTTTTCGAGGATGGGGTGTCATGGGCGAGTGGGATCGTCCTTACAAGACCATGAGCGATGACTTCGAGGTCAGGCAGCTGGGCGTTTTCCGAGRGTTGCTACGGAATGGTGGGATCAATGAATCACGCAATTTTCGCGGAGCTAACGCATCCTTCAGGCCTCATTTCGCGCCACCATAGGCCCGTGTACTGGTCGCCTTCGTCTCGCACAGCTCTCGCAGAAGCCGAGCTTGAATACGATGACAGCCACAAGTGTACCGCTGCCTTTGTGAAACTTCCGCTTGTACGACTCCCGGATGTCTTCAAGACCAACCCGTCGATCAAACCGGGCAGTGTGAGTGCACTCATATGGACCACCACGCCTTGGACTCTGCCAGCCAACATGGCCATAGCCATCCGGAACGACATTGCGTACTCGGTCGTCAATATACACTGTGCTTCAGAGGAAATTTCCAGTGATGATCAACTGATCGTGGCCAAAGACCGGATCGAACATGTACTTTCGCATTTGTCCCCGGATGCCACCGTGACTACTATTGTGGACTCTGTGCCTGGCTCGCAGATTGTCACTGGCGGGACGGCGTGCTTCAATCTCTTCACTGCGACAAATTCGCCCATCCTACATGCTGACTTCGTAACGGCAACAACGGGCACTGGCCTAGTCCACATGGCGCCGGGTCATGGCATGGACGACTATACAGTATGCCAGCAGCACAACATCGGGCCTGCCTTTGCACCGGTCGACGATGAAGGAAGATACACTTCCGATGCGTTCTCCTCACACGTCGATGGGAAGAGTTTCCTCGGTCTGAATGTTCAGACAGCTGGAGTGAAAGCTGTCCTTGATGTGTTGATGAAGCCTTCAAAGTACTTGCCGTCCGGCGTAAATGAGACGCGTACCAGCCTTTTGCTTGTTGCCCACAAGTTTACGCATAAGAATCCAATCGATTGGCGTACCAAGCAACCAGTTATTGTGCGTGCGACAGCGCAATGGTTCGCCAATGTGTTCGCGATCAAAGACCGAGCTTTATCGGCTCTGGAWGWTGTCCGCTTCATCCCTGACAGCGGAAAAGTAAGACTACGAAGTTTTGTTGAAGGACGAAGCCAGTGGTGCATATCTCGCCAGCGTGTTTGGGGTGTGCCCATCCCCGCTCTTTATAATCTAGAGAGCGATGAAGTTTGCATCTCGCCCGAAAGCGTTGATCACATCATCTCTATCATTGAGCAGAAAGGCACCGATGCCTGGTTCTCAGACCCACTAGACGATCCTTCATGGCTACATAAGTCGCTCGATCCTGGGAAATGGGTTAGAGGCTGGGACACCATGGATGTGTGGTTCGACTCTGGAACCACATGGACCTCACTAGAAAAGAGAGGCGATGGCGTTCATCTCAGTGATGTGTATGTGGAAGGAACAGATCAGCACCGTGGATGGTTCCAAAGCAGCCTCCTCACTGCTATCGCCACTCAAGACCCCGACGACAAGCCTCGGGCTCCTTTCAAAACGCTCGCTACCCACGGCTTCACTTTGGACGGGATGGGCAAGAAGATGAGCAAAAGTCTTGGCAACGTTATTGCACCCGAGGAGATTATATCAGGTACTCTAATACTTGCCTCGACCAAAGCCAAGAATAAGAACAAGGCGAGCAGTGGACAGAGCTCGCCAACAAAATCGAAGGCCCGGAGCACATTGGGGCCTGATGTTCTACGCCTATGGGTAGCGTCCTCGGACTACACCAAAGATGTATCCATCTCGCAGCCTATACTTCAGAGCGTTCAGCAGGCTTTGCAAAAGTACAGGGTAACTTTCAAGTTCCTACTCGGAGTCCTACACGACTATCCATCACCGTCTCCGCAACGTTCACTGCTCGCAGAGTTGGACTTCGCCGATCAGGTCATCCTCCACCAACTAAGCAAATGCAGTCACACGGTATTTTCTGCGTATGGCGAATACAAATTCTTCGCTGGGATCAACGAGATCAACAAATTTGTCAACAATGACCTCAGTGCTTTCTATTTTGAGATTGTGAAAGACAGGCTATATGCCGGATCTACACTCGTGAGGAGACATACTCAGACCATCCTCGTCCACATCACGCAGGAACTTACAAGAATGCTGGGTCCTGCAACGCCGCATCTTGTTGAGGAGGTTTGGGAGTGTTTGCCGGAAGCTATGAAGCAGACGCATTCGCTCAACAGTCTGGATAGTGCTGCGGTATCAGATCTAAGTCTGCACCCGTTGCGCCAAGTTTGGGATCGACCGTTCGATGCGACACGTGCTGGCCTCCAGAATGGAAATTCTCTTGACGGTGCAATTCGAGTGTTCCGAACGATCAGTTCTGCTGTCAAGATCGCACAAGAGGAGGCTAGGGCCGCAAGACAGCTAGGCAGTGGTCTTGCTTGCAAAGTCGTCATATGTTTGCACAAGGAGGTCAAGCTGGACCATCAAGATTTCGAATGGCTCCACGCCGCCGATTTGGCAAGCCTCTTGGTTGTCAGTCAGGCGGAAATACACTCGTGGGATGGACTTATGCCCATGCCCGTGGAGTGGCAATATGAGCAGCCGATTGTGAACTCAGAGTGGCACGGGTCCCATGAGCAAAGCACTTGGGGAAAGGTCATTATATTGCCGCCCAGTGGTGAGAAGTGCGTTCGATGTTGGAAGTATACTGCAGAGGATCAGACGCTGCCGTGCGCTCCGTGTCGCGAAGCTGTGTCAGAGGCTTTGTAAATATTCCATCGATGGCGCACTGTAAAACCGATTGCTGTAGCAAATACCGCATAGCTCACTTGATATTTCACATCCTCTCCGTCTCTCATTGAAGCGGCGAACGCAGTACCTTCACAACAAAGACCGGTGAAATTTGAAGGATCGCCCTACCTCTTGCGATTGAAGATATCTCTTTCGATAGCGACACAATCAGGCAGAAATTATTCGGTGGAAGACTTGACTCTCCGCAAGACTGTCATCTCTCATTAGCGCGTCTACCCATTCGCGAGCGTGGTCATCGCTTCACTGCCAGGGAAGACGGTAAGCTTCTTTACCCATCCTCGCAAGTGAGGTGGCTGCCATGGAGTCTACTAGAACTGCTCGTGTGCGCCAGGCATGAAAAAAAAGCTTTGACCCAGCAGAGATCTCYTCCACCTAATTTTCTTCACGTCTCCCAATCCCTCCTTCGCACCACCGTCCGTCCAACTCCAACGGCAAGTCACAGTTGGATGCTCCTCGCAGCAACGTCGCGTTTCATCTTCCTTTCTTGCTCTCCATCTTCCACCGCGGCAGCAGGATCTGTCTTCACTAGCCAAGCAAGCTCTTTGCGACCCGCACCACCTCGACTTTTCGGCCTCTGCTTCCTCCACACCCCACTTCGCACCTACGCCAGCAAGAAAAAGATGCCTCCCAAGAAGGAAGTGAAGCAGGAGAAGCTGCTGCTGGGACKTCCTGGCAACAGCTTGAAGAGTGGGATTGTATGTACGACTGGCATGTGCGTGCCCCGCGCATAGACTCGCTGGAGGTGCTAACCGCAGCCCCAGGTCGGTCTCGCCAATGTCGGAAAGTCGACATTCTTCCAGGCCCTCACCAAGTGCTCGCTCGGTAACCCCGCCAACTTCCCATATGCGACCATCGATCCGGAAGAAGCGCGTGTCATCGTGCCGGATGAGCGCTTCGACGCACTGGTCGACATGTATAAGCCCAAGTCGATTGTACCGGCAAATCTCACAGTCTACGACATTGCTGGCTTGWCACGTGGTGCCTCCACTGGCGCAGGTCTTGGAAATGCCTTCCTGTCTCACATCAGAGCCGTCGACGCCGTCTTCCAGGTCGTCCGATGTTTCGACGACGCGGAAATCATTCACGTGGAAGGAGACGTTGACCCAATCCGAGATCTAGACATCATTAGTGAGGAGCTGCGCATCAAGGACATTGAGTTTGTCGAGAAGGCGCTCGATGCCTTGGTCAAGCAGACTCGGAGAGGCGGACAGTCACTGGAGATGAAGAAGCTCAAGGAGGAACAGGCCACTGTGGAAAAGATCCTCGCGATGCTCAAGGACGGAAAGGACGTACGAAAGGGCGACTGGGGTCCAAAAGAGGTATGAATGACTCCCCTCATAACTCCCTTCCCCTTTCAGGATGAACCAGAGATCAAATCTCTATAATCCCAGCTCTTCGAAGCCTCAATCACGCAGAGGTGTCATGAGAGACCTTCTTTTCTGATCAGAAACTCAAGCATTACCATTGATTCAGCACCATCACAACGGGGAGCATTAGCTAACCTTGTTCACTTACAGGTCGAGGTCATCAACCCGCTATTCCTGCTGAGCGCCAAGCCAGTWGTGTTCCTCGTCAACCTCAGTGAGCGTGACTATATTCGCCAGAAGAACAAGCATCTTCCCAAGATTGCTGAGTGGGTGAAGGAGCATGCAACTGGCGATCCAATCATTCCCATCTCCGTCTGCTTCGAAGACCGCCTCACTCGTTTCGAAAACGATGAGGAAGTCGCAGAAGAATGCAAGAAGCTGGGCACAAAGTCTGCCCTACCCAAGATTGTTACCACCATGCGAAAAGCGCTCAACCTCGGCTCCTTCTTCACGACCGGGCCAGATGAAGTGCGTCAATGGACGATTCGCAACGGTACCAAGGCGCCGCAAGCRGCCGGAGTAATTCACGGCGATTTCGAGAAGACTTTTATCCAAGCAGTCGTGTACAACTACAAGACGCTAAAGGAAGAGGGCGACGAGGCTTCGGTCAAGGCCAAGGGTAAAGTTATGACCAAGGGCAAGGATTATGTTGTCGAGGACGGAGACATTCTACTCATCAAGGCAGGCGCCGCCAAAGCATGAGCCACGATTATGAGGGCGTCGCTCAACTACAGACACAAATGGTCTGGACATGGCAGTCTGAGCACAGCAAAATGGCTATACCTTCTATAGGGATTGGTAATGATGTAAATGACCTTTGCCGAATTTAAAAAGATTCAGCGCCATGCATGTACACTATAGTACACATGTAAAGTATGACGAGTGTCAGTTCTTCAATTCGAATTGCATACATGTACAGGACAAGTTCTGCATCAAGTGTATTCAACATCTGCTTTTTGCGGTCGACAAGCGTGAGTTGTGAGGTCTCCAAAGCTGATTGGTGAGATGTGTTGAAAGAAGGACATGCTTTTGTCACATGCGCATACGCTTCCGAAGCGCATGTAGATCATGGTTCTACAGGGCAGCACTCCGGCGCATCGCGGCTTACGCTACCTTGGCCAATAACGAAACCATCGACGACGACGAGATGGCCGCACGATGATGAAGCTCACATAATGATCCATGCAGCCGCTTAATCCTTATTTGAGGGCCTTTTTCCGCAGCGCTCTGCCTGCGCAATGCCAGCCCATCAGTCACCATCTGCTGCTCGTCCCAACGACCGAAGTGCTGCTGCGCTCCAAAGACCGAGACACGAACACGCCCTACGTCGATCTAGCGGGAACTGAAGAATTTCTGGCAAGTCATGTGCTGCGTGTGCCTGGTGGCGGTGCACCACAAAACAGTGGAGGGAATGGGAACGCCGGGAGTGGTAGCGGACGAGGCAGTGGGAAGGACGGCGCCGGCGGCGTGCGTGAGGGCAAGGGCAAGGCGAAACAGTACTCCACCATTAATGGTCGGACAGTCATAATCAAGGACTCGTTTGTGTACAGCAACAAGGGCTTCCGCACCCTGAACCAGGCACAATTGCTGGCCGATGCCATCTTCTACCCTGATGCGCCGGACGGCCAGCAGTGGCTCATCTACTACATCTCGCGTCCATTACTGGGTACCTATCATGCCACACCAATCATTCCGGCGGTGATCAGTGATGAGCCTAGCAAGGAGAGAAGGCGACTTCTGGCGGAGGTCACCGCAGATTCCACAACGACAGGCGTGGCGCCGCCCACGCCCAAGAAGAAAGAGATCAAGACATTCGGCGATCTTTTGACACAGTTTCCCATGATCTCGCGGCAGATGCAAAATGGTTTGGAGAAGGTCATTCGCGATTTCATTTCAATCAATGATGCACCCCTTCCCAAGCCGAGATCCAGGCGATCGTCGGTCAGCTCACAACTCTCGGGTCCGTCAATCAGCGACTCCGTATCATCGATCAAGTCGTCGCTGTCAGGAATGAGCGTTGTTCATCCAACATCGATCGAGCTGGAACCGGAAGAGCAGACACTTCGTACTTCGCTGGAGACTGCGATCATAAGCGCAATCGACCTCTTTCAAAACGTTGACAAGCAACAGCTGTCGCTTCTTGGCGCAAGTACAGAGCTGAATGGACCCACGGTTGAGCGTCTGATTGAACGATATGTGACGGAGCAGGTCCATGACCAAACTCTGTTTCCCAGGGTATGCGCAATGCGCCAATCTGACGACTCGGATCTTGGATCCAAGATTCGAAGAATGACAGACATTGATATCGCACAAGTAGGTGTGCCTATTCCGGATGGTATGCGCGGGAAGCGAAAGCTTGCGGCCCAGATCGCCAAGGGCGTCGATGCTTTCAAAAAGATGGGCGTTGCAAGCAGCCCGCAGGAGATGTTGGAAATATTGTTGGCAACACAGAAGGCCATCACCGCGACCGAGACTTCGGCTGTCGATGGCACAGAAATGGTATCGCAATCGGAGTCACAAACTCCACTGACCATCAACGCTGATGTGCTAGTGTCCATGCTACTGATCGTGGTTATTCGCAGTGGTGTGCGACACTTGCACTCCCGTCTCCTGTACATGCGCTACTTCATTTTCATCGATGAAGTGGAGAGTGGAGRGCAAGGCTATGCGTTGGCAACATTAGAAGCAGTCCTGGCGCATCTTTCAGGGGGCGCTAATGCTCTCCGGAAAGCAAGCRAGCGGAATCGCTTGCTTTGGCAAGCTGTCAAGACAGACGATGTCCAGGCCATGGAAGCGATACTCCAACCACGTATTCTCTCGGGTGACGACTCCACCTTGGCCGAATCACCCATCGGGTCTGACCATGAGTCCTCCGATACCGAAGATGTGTTTGTGGGCCCACCGCATGGAGCTGGCCTGGAGACGGACCCCGTTCAGGACGTGTCGCACTCGATCGATTTTGCTACGACAAACACTTCGCTGCATCATGTTTTCCCATTCCAAAGGCCTCCAACCCCTCCGCCTGAGCACGCAAACCAGAAGGTGAAAAAGCATGTGTCGATGGCGTCTTTACCAAGAAGCCACTCGGCCTCGTCTGCTTACTCTTCCCGTTCGCACTCGCGAAACAAGAGTATCGACTCTGACGCCAGCACGAGCCTTGAAGGTGACCTTTCGGTAGAAAGGCTTGCGCAGACACAGGACGCAGATGGGAACTCGATTTTGATGATGGCCGTGGACTCGGGAAAGACAAGTGCGCTCAGCCTTCTGCTCCGCATGCCAGCACATTTCCGCGCCGCTTTCGTCCTAGAAGACGTAAACAACGACGGTGCAACTCTACTAAGTGTTGCTGTACAATCTGGCAATGTCGCAGTGACAGAGGAACTGGTTCGATACATGGAGTACAATGCCTCCGAGGAAGAGCTCCAACGATACATTGCGACACAAGACAGCAAAGGCCGCTGTTTTGCACACTATCTCTTCCATCAGCCTCATCTCATACGCCGATTTGGGAAGAAATTGCCTTGGCGGTTGAAAGACAACATTGGCCAGACACCGCTGTTTGCGCTGTGCAGGTCCTACGATCACGAACAGTACCACTCCATGATTGCAGAGGCTCTTGCTTTGGCTACGGCCGCACAGGACGATGGAGAGCCGTTACATCTGGACGATCACGTTGACGCTAAGGGTAATACCCTTTTGCACATCATCAACGACATGGCACTGACCGTCAAAATGCTTCGACATTGCGACTCCGATGTCAACGCTGCCAACGACAAGCGCTTCACGCCGCTCATGGTTGGAAGTAAATACGGCCGGATCGATCTTGTGCGGGCGATTTTCGGAGATCCGCGAGCAGACCTGACGCTCAAAGATATTCGCGGGTTGACAGCAGTGGAACTCGCCAAAGACGACGATGTGCGCAACCGTATTGATGACCTGATCTTACTCTCCAGTCCAGCCGGGAGAGACGGCCGCATGACGACCGTGGTCCGCTCATTTTTCGTCGAGGATGCCACCATCAGACTGGTCTTGAAGTCCGGAGCACCGAATGGGAACGGATCGATTACCGTCACCACATGTATGCGATCCGTCGCAGACTTCGAAAATCTCATCAGATGGCTGTCAATTGAGTGTCCCGCGAGCTGGCTCCCCTCGCAGTTCAGTCTCCCCTCCCCGTTTCTCATACCTTCCAGACCATCACGGACGGTCTTAAAGGACATTCAGATCAGGATGGATAATCTGTTCCACACTCTGCTGACTCATGGAACGTTTTCAACCCATGAGTTGGTCTGGGAGTTCTTCCTGGTCCCAGAAATAGACGTCAACATGCTCTCCGAGCGCACGCAACGCAAAGCAGAAGCCAGAGTGGAGAACGTGAAGGAAGATTATGAACCGATCACAGATACTCAAGGCGTTGAGAACTTTACCGCTTTTGCACGAGAACAAGTCCGGGGAGTAACGCAGTCAACGAAGAAGGCCATTCGAGCGACGAACCGGCAGAGGATGCTATACAACGATCTTTCAGACGCACAGCTACTGGCTTCCTCTGCCCTCTCGACGCTCTTGTTTCTACCGGCACCCTACATCTCGGCTTTTGAGCGCTATACTAAACTGTTCGTTCCCAGCGAAGCTTCCCCGTTAGTGAAACTTTACTACGCTCTCCATGCAATTCACTCGTCCAGCTMTGCGATCCAAGTTGCCACAAATCGCCCCACATATCTCATTGGCAGCATKGCGCAGTCCCAGCGTGCGATCGATCGAAGCAAGAACTCCATTTCGAGATCAAACCGATGGACACCAAATCTTGGGATTTTCGAGGATGCGAAGAAGGCGGTGGAAGTAGAGGCTTGGGACAAGGCTGCAAAGGCTAGAAGAGAGAAGAACAGTTTAGGTTGCGAGCTGGCGTATACGCAGCAGACTATTGCGAGTGAGCTGGCTGTATGGCAGGATGAGCACGTCAAGAGTGGGAGAGCGATGCTGAGAGCATTAGCGCGCGAGACCATCGTCAAGGAGCGTGCGAAGCTTGAAGGTATGAGGCGTGCGCTTAGAGCCGTCAAGAAGAGTTGATAGCGTGAATGTACGAATTGAGTATGTGGGGGTGGACGATTTGGACGATTTGATCGCTCTGTTGCAGTGAAGCGTCGACCACTTTCCAAAAATGTTTTTAGATACTTAATGCTTCTTACGTCCTACCAAGCTGTTCTCATGTGTACAGATATCTGCGTTGCGGCCATAGATCAACCAGACTCTGCATCGTCTACGCCAACCTTTATCGAGTCTTGTTCAGGAACGAAGGCATCCACTCCTCCGTACCATCCTCGAAGTATCGCTTCGCGGGTTCCTTATTCATACCTGGCAAGACAGTGAACGGTTAGTGAATGTCTTGCACGACCGGTTTCGAGGGAGAATCTGCAGACACGCTCTATGCCCTGGACGGATCGGCTTACTCACCATGGGAGTCTGCAAAGTAGCAGGCGTCGGAGTAGCAGTTGTCTCCAAACTTGCAACTATGTCCGTATGCACAATCAATGTCGCGACACCAGAGTCTCTGGGGGCAGCTGCGCGACCTCGCCTTGTGCTTGAGCACCAACACCTCTCCTTTCGTCAGCTTCTCGCCATGCCTAGCAATAGAAGGTCAGTCACCCGCTATACACTGGAACGCTGGGAGATTCGGTTGCGCTCGCTGCTACCCGCTCGTTGATCCACTCACACATAGTCGCAATAGTCTCCTGCTGAACATTTCCCGGTGAGATGGTAGCTGTTACAGCACTACGTTGCATGACAGGTCAGCGGGATTTGATGATAAGGTCCAGGCGAAGATGTTGCTCACTTTGCCTTGTCCTTCCATGCGCTTGGCGTAGCGACCTTCTGCGCCAGGATCGGTCCTCGGTAGCTCTTCGTCCAGTCGCTCGTCGTCTACATTCAACAGTATGAAGCGACGAGCTGGTGTCTTTTTGGACGCAATACTTATGAATTTGTTCGCGTTCAAGCCGCTACCTTTTGCGACTGTCCCCCATGTAGACCCGCCTGCAGAAGTAACGGACTCGGTCGATGGGGCTGGACTTCCAGGTTTTGGGATGAATGGCATCGCATTGGTGTGTGTGCTCATTGGCGTCCGCATTGTGGTTGCAGCAGGTGGTTGTAGCGTCTGACGGGACATGGGCAAGTCGCTTGATCGAAATACCTGGCTCATGGAGCACATCTTGAACCCCAACTGCCTAAATCCAGGTTCGGCGGGTCGAGTCTCAATCAGTGTCAGACGAGATGCAACGGCGGTATCTCGACGATGTCTAGACACAGAGGAGAACTGTCAGTGGGTGGTTCGACCATTGTATGCTGAAAGCCTCATATGGGCCAATGGATTCGAGATGCAGATTTGAGTCAAGCAAGTGATGTAGCTCCTCCATTGTTCGCTCGACTTACTGTTCGAATACGGTAAGATATCCATTGTCATGGCAATGCGCGAAGAACACATGCTTGCCTGGGAGATTGGAAGGTATAGACGGAGCATCTCTCTCAATTTGTGGTCAGCACGCTCCTTGCCATTTCCAACGTCGATGATGTTGAAGAGAGGCTGTGCGAGTCCTACCAGAACATGTCAGCGTGGCTCCTCGGCGATCGATGGGGTTCCAGGCGGATTTGTGTATTTCTATGTGTCGCAGGCCTCAAAAATACAAGTCCCGCTGCGTCGGTACGTGGCTTGAGCTTACAATCAAGCCATGGCATGGATAGGGGTAGATTGGCAWGAGACACTCGAGGACCGTCTAGCACTCGCTGAAGCTCCAAACGCGAAAACTCACCCAAGGCTCTACCAAACGCAGCCAGTTCGTTGGCGTTCGAAATGATGCCTAGACTCTGTAGTTTTGTTGCTAATCCTTGAAGATTTAGAACGACTTGAACCACTATACTCCAGTCGGAAATGGCGTCTGGATATGTTGCTTTGACTTCTTGCTGGACCGTAGAGTGGAGCTGGTGCGCAGCTTCAGCGCCGCCATCTTTGCCCATGGCATAGAGATAATCTTGAAAGATAGCCCCGTCGCCGTCTATTAGGACCAGGATGAAATTGTGCGAACCCTTTTGGTACATCAGCATCCAAGTGCGAGTCTATGATATTCTTGTCCACTCTTCTCACCGATGCCTGCTTTGATGCTACCAGAGCCTGTTCACTAGCCTGTGCTTTACTCTGCCACATGCGACGCGATGCAACCTGGAAGGTGAGAACATGGTGTTAGCGAGGTCTCTAGGTCTGAACAACATTATGCCWATCTGCCTGGACTTCCGTTCCATGATTTGGTAGCAATGCTCCCTTGAGAAACTACGGTGGGCTACGCGCGCGCGATTGCACGGCTGCTCTCGTCTTGCTTACTTCGTTCTGCCAGTCGTCATTCCTTTCRTCGTACTTGAGCTTAAGTTCGTCGTGTTTTTGTATAATCTCAGCCACCAGCTGATCTCGCTCTTCGTCACTCTTGCGAAACGCTTCCAGGCGCGCCGAATAGTCGGATACGGAGTTCCCGTTCATCATTTTTGCAACGACGTCGAACCGTCGATGTCGAATGTAAATGGAATGGTCAAAAAACAAACGTAGAACGTTTGTTTCAATGTCCTGCCAAAAGCTCGAGCCAATATTTAATCACCTTAGTCCCCTTTCCACGAGGCGCTAGTTAGGCTGGGCTCACATCTTCGGGTTAGGGTTGGGGTTGGAGTTCAATCACTATATCAATCATGTACTACGCCTCCAGTGCGTGAAGACCGTGCAGCTCCCATTTGAAGCTCTTACTGCTCTGAGCATCGGTATTCGAGACGATCAACGAGTGTCGCGAACCGCAATGTGGAATATCTACGGAAATTTGGTGAAACGCTTATTATGAAAGAACTCTTTGGCTTGATCTTTCTAACTAAGGTAGCCACCAGCAGGTAGGACATACCTGCTGCATTGGTTTGCTATCTTCACGAAGAGAAGATGTGAGAAGAGTCCACAAATATGTGCAGCCCCCGTGTCTATCACTATGAAGTGAGACACAGAGAGCAGGGAAAGGTGTTCGATGATTGGAAACTCGTCACTTCACACGCAGTCTTGTAATACAGACGCAGACTACACGCCTTATGTTTGGATTCAGCTCTAGAAGAGTGGACGGGCTAGGACTAATGCTGCACTGCGACACCACTCGCATTCGCTTGCTCTGTAATTCTCTTCTTGTATTGCTCCACCGTACCACCAAAGTTCTCGACAGTGCCCTAATACGGATTAGCATGTGGCCGAAGAGTGAATGTGCGAGGGAGGACTTACATTATCACACACCCACAGACTAGTACAAACTCTCTGCAGCATGGTGACATCGTGAGATACCATCAACACACCGCCCTCAAATTGGTTAAGAGCTGTGCTGAGCGCATCCATGGCTTCGATATCGAGATGGTTAGACGGCTCGTCCAGGACAAGGATGTGAGGGTTGGTGAGTCCAATGCATGCAAATGCGACACGAGATTTTTGACCACCAGACAATAGCTCCATCTTCTGTAGACCTGTCATACCTGTGATGCCAAAGGCACCCAGATGACGCCGGTATTCCTCGTCCGACTTGCCTGGATACTTTGCGGCCATGAATCCGACAGCACTTGCATTCAGGTCAAGCGCGTCGACGTGATGCTGCGCGAAGAAACCAATGCGGAGTCGAGGATTTTGTGAGATAAGACCGGAAGAAGGCGAAAGTGCTCCAATGAGCAGTTTAAGAGCCGTAGTCTTACCTGCTCCGTTGGGACCGACAATGCCGATCCGAGAATCAAGCTGTACAGAAAGATCGACGTTCTTGAGAAGGATCTTGTCAGGACTGTAACCAAATGTGACGTTGTCCATCTGGATGATGGGCGGCGATAGCTTCTCGACCTCGGGAAACTTGAAGTGAACCAGGTACTCGCTCTCAGGAGCCTCCAATACTGGCATCTTCTCCAGTTTCTTGATTCTTGACTGCGCCTCAGACGACTTGGCAGCATTGTATCGAAACTTATCAATGAAGGCCTGCAAATGTGCCCGCTGTGCCATTTGATTGTCGTACTCTCGCTTAGCAGTCTTTCGGCGCTCTTCTTTGGAAGCGTAGAACGACTCGAAATTGGCACCCTTGTAATAGTCGAGACGTTCCGAATGCTGGTGAATGATATCGGTGGCGACTTCGTTCAAGAAGGCTCTGTCGTGAGAGACAACGAGGACAGTGCTGGGATAGCCTTGGAGGTAGTTGGCCAAGAAGGTAATGGATGGCACGTCCAGCATGTTCGACGGTTCGTCAAGAAGAAGGAGGTCTGGCTCGCAGAAAAGCGCTCTCGCCAGAGCAAGACGCATACGCCATCCACCGGAGAATGTCTTGGTGGCGAATTGCTGTCTCTCATGCGAGAAACCCAGACCTGCTAGAATGCTTGCTGCTCGCGACTCGGCCTTGTCAGATTCCATCTCAGCGAGCTTTCCTTGTACATCACTGAGCGTAATGTCGAGACCCTCGCGCTGTTTATCAATCTTTGCCGCATCTGCTGACGTGTCTGCCATTGACGACCGCTCTGCTTCAAGCTCTGCGAGCTCGGTGGTAATTTTCGTTTGCTCCTTGAGAAGGTGCTTTCTCCATACGTCGGCGTCGAGCACTGCTTGCAACGCTGGGGTGTCATCTCCAGAAATTTCCTGCTCGACGTGCAGAATCGAGATGTGGGTAGGAATTGACACCTCACGCTTTGCAAGCGCTCGGAGCAGGGTAGATTTACCAATACCGTTCTGACCCACCAGACCATAGCGACGGCCATACGCGAGTGTCAGGTTGGTGTCGGTCAGGATGCGTTTGCCTCCGATGGAGATGTCGATACTGTCGACCTTGATGTCTTTACTCTTCGAGCCAGCATCGCTGCCGAGCTGCAGAGGGTTGACGGCCATGAAGAACTCTTCATACGACATCTGATCATCGGGCTGGTCCAACAAGCGTGAGGCTTCATACTCAACAGTCTTGAACTCCTTGCGATCTTGCTTCGCTCGTAGCTTTCTCTCGGCCTTTTCGAGCTTCTTCTTGTCGACTCGTGACTCCACCTTGCGGGTGTTTGCAGACTCAAGATCTACAGCACCACCGGTGAGGCCAAGCGTGGACGAGATGTTGCGCTGAGAAGCGACGGAGATGGTTTGGTCCAATTTCCTGGCCGAGGGAGCTTGCTGCCGTTGCTCGCCATCGATGCTGGTTTCACTACCCAGTCGTGACACAAATTTCTCGACGAGATTCTGGACGGAGAGCGCATCCGCGCCAGTAGGATCCCCACATGCAGATAGCAAGAGCTGAGTTATGGCAGCCGCCGCATCAGCCAGAGGATCACCATCAGCGCTGAACTGGCGGGCCGCATGATTGAGATATCCAGCAGCGTAATCCACAACGACCGAGTCGACCTCTGGCAACTGTGCTCGGATCTCTGCCTGCATCTTTACGGGTGAAGGCGTTGCCTCTCGCTTCGAGATTCTTGATATGAGTTGGCACGTGAGTACGTGAATCCCGAGGATCCCCGTTGAGTTGATGATTCGAAAGTTTTGCAGGCGCTCGTGAGGCGTTTGCACAGGATCCTAGCTGTTTCAAGATACTGTGCGCAAAACTTCCAAGGTTTGAAGGGAATTCATTCCGTTACCCCATCAATATTTCAATCAATTTCGGCAAACGCCACTACCTTATTCAGTTCCCTCCAGCTAGCTCACATGCGAATGCCAGAATAATCACAGACGCCTGCACGTTGCTTCACCCGTGCGTGAACAACTCCGTACAACGCACATCAAAAATTGAATCAAATTGTACTGGATTCACATCTCACGGTGAGATTGGCGACCAAGCACGTCACAGTGACACAGTCTCCATTATTCAAGAAGCTGGTCGAAGCACGTGGTTGCAAGGCTGTCCGGTCCTTGCTAGCATGCGACCCTGTCTCGCCTGTGTTGTTGTTCATCAGGTCCTGGCCAAGATTCAGGAAACGTGCATCTGTGCAATGTCAAAATGCAAATGCAAGAACACAACAGTTTGAACCGGAGAAGTCTGACACGTCAGGTCCCGCCTCCTGTGGTGTCCATCCCAATGATGTCCCTTGCAGAATCTACGAAGCACTGCTTTCATCGACTTTGCTCTGTGCTCTTGCAATCGGTTTTGGGATGATGACTGGTTACAGGCCCTGCGGTGAACGCTCCGCCGCAGTGGAGTATTTTGCAGGGCTCGCTTGGGGCTGGGCCAACAAATTGTTCCAGAGGCCGGGTCCACATCTCAAGATCCCCGCAAGGAAGCTTATGACCCGCTCTAAATGTAGTATAGCAGGGATCCCCACTATCGCGTTTCATCGTGTCGGATGAGCTGAAGTGGTTCAACAGTCGCCTCCTTGCCACAGCAGGTGACGTTGAAGCGCATTCACCAATGCCGAAAACGACTTGTGTGCAAGATGTTAAGACGATGCCAAAGCAGACTTTGTCACGGTAACGAGAAACACATACTCTGCCGGTAAGTCGGCGATAGCGCCACTGCATCGGAATTGTTAGAGTTTGCAATGGCGTGTTCTGCAGTAGTGCGCGTGAGATCAAACAAAGACCATCTCGAGCGTGGGCCGCTGGTCAAGACTCGTAAAAGAGGGCGACAGGCATCGCAGTCATGAGTCCAGTACTACCCGCACGGTATCCATGACCTGGATCTCCGGTTGATGGCACAGCTCGCCATGCAGTTATCGCCGCGGTCGGTCTGATGCACCAGCAACGGCGGAGGCGCCGTTCTCGGCAGCATCACAGTACCATGGATCATGATGGATGTGGCCGTGTCTTGGAACGAGGAACCTGTTCGTCGCTCTTGAGTGGATCGACAGACAAAGCCTAACGTCTCAGCTAGAGCTTGATGAGTCCTGCTGTCCTGCAGGCTGCGAGCAGCTTCTCGTGGCCTCGTGGTAATAAGCGCGAAACGATACCACGCGTGCGAAGGTCTCGCAGCAGCGAGAATCGGGTAGCAGTCATAACACTGTGCAGCGTGCTTGAAAGAGAGACTGCATGATGCGCAATTGTCGCATCTGGAGAGAGTGGAGTATGGTGGACGGCCAACTCGCGCCTCGCCGTCTCGACCATTGTGTTATGCAGGTCCGGTGTATGCGGACTGGGGTTATCCCTGCGAGGGCGAGATGTTTGCGCTCCTCCGAAGGGTGGCACGGCATGATATTCGCCAACAGGCAAGCATATACGCCCAAGGGCGCTGCTCATCAAAGATGCACCTGCGCGCAATGTCGGTGTCGGTACGGGCGGGCCACTGGTGCAGCAGTTGTCAATATCGGGAACATCATTATTTGTTGACACCTTATAGCCTTACTGGTCCTAGCATGGATAGGCTAGCTTTCCTCCATTCGCCTGTTCGCGCATAGCTCCTCAGCCTCAGCTTTGGTACCTTTGCACCAAGCGCCGTCCTCTTTTCCACTGGGCAGGGCACCGTCCTGGCCTCTGTCGTTTCTTGCTTCCTCATGCGTAGAGACACCACATCGTTTGAACGAGCCAATCCGCGATGTGTGTAGTGCTGCTCATTGACCGGCACTYCACCTCTCCGCRTTGGCTGTGGCTGCACTGGCTGGAGTCCGACCTCAGGACATGAAAACCGTGTCGTCCATTTGCGCTGCCGGCTCGCTGACAGCTCTGTCGGCCGTGGGATTGGCATTGGCGCGGCCTCACGAGGGTGACGACGACGACAGGGAGACGAACGGGGATTCCGCTGCTGCTGCTCTTCGCACGCGACACCCCGCAAACATGGCAGCCGTAGCACATTATCCCTTTCCCAGAGACACCACCACCACCTTCGCCTTTTCCCCGGTACAGTCACCACGACGTCTAGTCAGCGATGGAGAGAATGGACGAATACACGCCGACTTGATTGTTGAGCATAAGAGACACAGTGCGGCGAGCAAGGGCGGGACAGCAGCGGAACGTGAATCGGACGGCGGACGACGCTCGGCCACCCCGTCCAGCTGGATGCGGCGACTGTCGAGCAACATGTCAAGCACCATGTCAACCTCTCGTGACTCCAGTCGAGCGCCGACATCCCGCCCTGCGTCCGCCGCATTCTCCTATGCCAATTCGAATGGATCCACTGTCGTGTCGCACTCTGGCTCGACCACCCCGGTCTTTACACCTCCATCTCGACCGCCGAATAAGCTGGTCAAACGTACGGCGTCCTCCCACGGCACCCGTGGGTCTCCCTTTGACATGGGATCGAAACTTCCCGTTCTCCGGAGACCTGCAACAAGTCATCAACGGTCTGCGACTCTGCAGGAGACCAGTTCGAGCCATGCTCCAGACATCAGAGTTTCCCAATGGCGCCACTACTTTACACCGCGGGTGGTCGCGGCGGATGCGACTGGACGGAGAGGTTCCACGGGCATTCCAAATCCCATCAAGCGGGTGTTTCCAGATCGAAGATATAACCCCACGCTGATATCGGCAAAAGAGCTGGCTGTCCCAATAGTGGTAGAGGTGGATGGCAGTGAGCGCGACGAAGACCTTCCAATGGCGCCGAGCACAGCTTCCTCGCCATTTCCGCCCTATGCTCCACATTTTGAGGAAAGCACTGCGCCACGACGCTCCTTCTCAATCGGTGACTTGCTCGCCCACGGCTCTCAGCCACTGCGCGTGCGATCATCATCAGGCAAAGGGWGACCTTGGTCATCGCGGTCCTTGCGCACCGGAAGACCACGGGTCGTCTCGGAGCCACAAGCACCAATGGGAATATACAACAGCAGACTCGCAGACCATGAAGCCGAGCGACCTGCAAAGCGAAGAAGCATTGCTGATACTCAGACGCTATTGCGTAGCACATCTTCATCAAGCAGCGACCATCCGACACGTCACGACACGGTCCACGAGGCAAACAAAAACCGCAACCCGGATCCTCAGCTTGTGCTCGTCGTACCGGACACAGCAAGTCTAGAATCACCCACGTCGTCGATCATTCCTGGTCGAAAAACAACACCGGCCACACTGACCACAGCCGCGATTGAATCCACACGACTCTCTGCCTCTCTTTCGGAAACCGCTTCTACATCAGCGGGTTCCGACAGCGACGCACATTCTCTCGGCGACAACAGCACCGACTACCAGAGCGATAATGTTTACGACTCATACCCTACCCGAACAACACGAAGTAGCTTGGGGAGACGAGGACCTCACATCGAAACGATATTTGACGAGTCTCCGCCCAGCTTCTCATCTGGACGGAGCTTGAAATTAAGGGACTTTCTCAGCGACGGGCATTTCCCCGGAGGAGAGTCTGGCGAAAGATACCGACACAGCACAATTGAGGAAGAGGACAGCGTTGTCAGCACTCCCGTTCGATCCTTACGCAATAAAAGCGTCACATCCACCCCATCAGCACGTCCCGGCGCATCTCATGTCTTCTCCTCATCACCTCCTACGATGAACATACTGGCGGACTCGGAGGAGCTGGACTGGGACGTTACCGAGGAAGGCGGCTTCGATCGAAGTCTCGCGACCCCACAGCGAGCTTCATCGTACCTTGCAAAGGGCGGTCCCACCGAGCTGAACCTCCCATTCCGCTTTGCTTCGAACTTGAGACCAGCGCATGCTGACTCCGCCAACGCAACACCGCAGCGAAATGTAGGTTTGTCAGTAGACAAGGCGAGTCTGTTCGACTGGGCAGAACAACAGCCAAGCCCTAGCCATGCCAACGACACGCCTCAGCGTCCAAGAACAGTCCATGGAAAGAAAGACCAAGAGAACCGCTGGAGTAGACTAGCAGGACGGCGTGGCCCGAGCGCGATGCATGCTCGCAGTCACAGCGTTCCCGTCGTCCCTGACTTGGATGGTAAAAGAGACACCGTTGCTGCCAACAAGTTTGGGACATGGGGTGTGGGCAGCAAGGCTGTGACGGAAGACTGGAATGAGGACTTCGATTTCGACGAACTCCCGCAATTCGCACACGCCGATTCGCACATGGACGAGAAGCGCATCGACAGTGGTCACGAGATGTTTGTTCCCAAGTCTATCAGAGAGCAACAGGAAAACGTGATGGCAAACATTGGCTTGCTGCGAGAATGGGGATTGCTGATAGAAGAGCTGAAAGAGCTGCGGGTCCGTGCAGCTGGCCTTGATATGCTCAAGGGACCACATCAGCAAGCATGGCGGGAAGTAGACGCAATGATTGAGCTGGCTGACCAGGAAAGCGAAGAGCATACCTTGGAGCCGCGAGGTACGCCACCGTCGTCGCCGGGATTTGATTACAGTGCCTTTGAGGAACAAACTCCCATCCGACAAAATTCAGCAAGCCTAGCGGGCCATGCATCATCCTCAACAGACCGCTCCTCATCGGCCAAACAACCGTCCACGCCGATGAGCACTTCGGTGGTGACTAGGCCACGCAAGGACTCTGAGTTGGTCGCGCAACGCGTGATTGCCGCTCTGCAGAGTCGACGCGATGCAGCAGACCCGATTCCTGCACAGCTTGTGGGCACCTCCAAAAAGGTTCCGTTTGATACGGCCACGCTCCGGCACATTGTCCCGTACGTCAACGGTCTGAAGCGCAAAGTCAAGGACGCTTTGCGCGAGACGGAAGGTCTATACTCTAGTCCACGCCGGAAACCATCTCTTTTGCCTTCCGCTACCAATGCTCGCGAGGAGAAGGCTGGGACACCCTCGTACCGCAGCATGTTTAATGAGCCGGAGAATGACATTACCATCACGACGCCACGACAGACTCGACGAGAGCAAGTAGTAACGGATAATGACGGGTTTGATTCGTATCGATTCGAGCAGAGCCAATCTGCGAATCGAACACCGAAGAGAAGCTGAGCTTCATTCACCTCSAAAAATTTGCGCACATGAGACCTTTTGCGATTCATCTTTCTAATTCCTGGGCGTTCACTGGATGGTTTGACATTTTCAGTTCGCAGCATATCCGAGTTTTTAGCATGGCGTTCTGAGCGTTCCGACCGAAGTGTTAGGCGGACATATTGCGGAGGAAGATTACGACCGCCGCAAAGGCACAGCGTGCACAGGCATGAAAGACCGGGTGGCACGAACCCGCTTTAAAGTTTTGAGCTCTCGTGAATCCGTGGGCATGTTCCGCAGGAGCTTTGCCGAGAGCGTCTTTGCAWTGAGGCCATTGGGAAGAAACGACCACAGAAAATTTGGCTCGCTGAGATGTTCGAGTATGCCGACATTGCATGGGATAGCGCCTTGAGGAGAGACAATCAGATAGTTCTAGCATATCGTAGAGAGAGATATGATCAGAGCYCAGGACAGTACAGCACAGATATTGACCATGACCCAAGATCGGCGCTTTTTCTTTGACATTTCATCGGACTCCGACACCTCAAGGTAAAATCGGGCAGTGGTTGAGCGATGAAGTCAGGGACCAGCTCGGCGGAGGGGTCTTGTACCCYACCTCTGTTTTTCTCCATAGCTTTCATCATTCCTTCTTCTTTCCATCTTCCCACACCTCGCATCCCTCACTCCTCCACCTTTCCCTCTACACCCCAAATCACAAATCAATTACAAATCGCCAATATGTCTTCACCAGCAGGAAAGTTCAAGGTACACATTGACCGCCCAAAACAACGCAATGGCCACATGTGCTGACGGAGAGGGACCAGGTTGCGGACATCAACCTCGCGGCCTTTGGCCGACGCGAGATTGAGTTGGCCGAGCAGGAGATGCCCGGTCTTGTTGAGACCCGCAAGAAGTACGCCGACGAGCAGCCTCTGGCAGGTGCCCGTATTGCCGGTTGCTTGCACATGAGTACGTATCTCAACGCCACAATCACAGCTTCGCTGGCCATCTCTCGCTCTGCATTACTGACAACACGCACAGCCATTCAGACCGCCGTTCTTATCGAGACCCTCAAGGCCCTCGGTGCCGAGATTACCTGGACATCATGCAACATCTTCTCCACCCAGGACCACGCCGCCGCTGCCATCGCCGCCGGCGGTACCCCCGTCTTCGCCTGGAAGGGTGAGACCGAAGAGGAGTACCAGTGGTGCTTGGAGCAACAGCTTAAGGCCTTCCCCTCCGGCAAGAAGCTCAACCTGATCCTCGACGACGGTGGTGACCTCACCGCGCTTGTTCACCAAAAGTACCCTGAGATGCTCGACGACTGCTACGGTGTCAGTGAGGAGACCACCACTGGTGTCCACCACCTGTACAAGATGCTCAAGAACAACAAGCTGCTGGTACCATCCATCAACGTCAACGACTCCGTCACCAAGAGCAAGTTCGACAACCTTTACGGATGCAGAGAATCGCTCGTCGACGGCATCAAGCGTGCCACCGATGTCATGATTGCAGGCAAGATCGCCGTCGTTGCTGGTTTCGGTGATGTCGGCAAGGGCTGCGCACAAGCTCTGCACTCCATGGGCGCTCGCGTCTTGGTCACCGAGATTGACCCCATCAACGGTCTGCAGGCCGCCATGGCCGGTTACCAAGTCGTGACCATGGAGGATGCTGCGCCCATTGCCCAGATTTTCGTTACCACCACCGGCTGCCGGGACATCATTGTCGGCAAGCACTTCGAGGTCATGCGTGAGGATGCCATTGTTTGCAACATTGGTCACTTCGATATTGAGATCGATGTTGCGTGGTTGAAGAAGAACGCCAAGGAGGTCGTCAGCATCAAGGAGCAGGTCGWCCGTTTCCTCATGCCAAGCGGCAAGCACATTATCCTCCTCGCCGAGGGTCGTCTTGTCAACCTTGGATGCGCCACCGGACACAGCTCCTTTGTCATGTCATGCTCTTTCACCAACCAGGTCTTGGCACAGATCATGTTGTACAAGGCCAACGACAAGGCCTTCACCCAAAAGCACATTGAGTTCTCTCGCGCTGTCGAGGAGGTCAAGGAAGTTGCCAGCAAGTCTACCGTTGACCGTCTGCCAATTGGCGTATACGTCCTGCCCAAGATTCTCGATGAGCAGGTTGCTCTGCTTCACTGCGAGCACGTCAACGTCAAGCTCACCAAGATGACCGAGGCCCAGGTATGTCGTCCGATCAATCGTATGATGAAACGTGCTAACTGTAATCCAGGTCGAGTACATGTCTCTTCCTCAGGAGGGTCCATACAAGCCAGAGAACTACCGTTACTAGACGGTCTGTGCTTTTTCACGATTAATGGAGCAATGTTTTCAACATTACATTGGGGTTTGCACTAGATACCACTGGGGACTGTCTTCTTTCAACCGGACAAAAGCATTGCAAGGCGCGCGGCGTTCAACAAAAAGGTCTAAAATCCACACGGAGCATAACTGGTTCTCACTTTCAACCTGAGATCTAGCGTGGAATGGATCTGATGTCTAGATAGACTACGTGCCTAAGGGGCCGGAGTGAATATGAAGAGTTTACACGTTTGAGCTTGGCGCTCGACGATGATCAACATGATCCTCCTGTTCAAACCGTGGAAACACCCACACGTTCGCGTGCTTAAGCCACGCCGGAGTTCCTAGGGCTCCTGTCCAAAATCGTGATGAAACACGCACCACGATGGCGTGCTGGAGCCACGCCGGACTTCCTAGGGCTAGGGCTAGGCCTGCCCTTTGTCAATTCCGAATTCAGTAAAATCAATCTGGACGACAACATCAGTCTCGGACTGTTCGATCTCATCATCTGTGGTGGGTGATGATACCACCCATGTAGAGATCAACCAGACTTGTGCCCACGCTGAGGTCGTTTGTACGTTTGACATTTGAGACACTTCGGAGTCGCAGTGTGGAGGCGAGGATCGTCAATGTGTCGACGACGCGCCTAGCCTTGGCTTGACGTTCGATTGGTTCCCCAGCCGATCGTACTTCAAGCTCCTCAACTCCCGGTGCCAAAATAACTATCTGCGGCGGCAGCGCATTTAAAACCACTGCAGCACACGACCACGGTAGCACAGCCACGTTCTCTTACGGTTCGTTCGCTTCCCTACTCTCTTCTCATCTCCCCACTACTCGTTTGCGACCGCATCGTCTTCGCACTGATTTCATCAATCAAGAAGCATTGGAAGAGGCGGCGCGCGTCACCCTCAAAACCCCTGTCTTGGACACATCCGACCTTGACGTTCCAACGCGCACCTGGTCACCACATTCGAGAGCTTGCTTCATCCGATTTCCATGTCCACCAACATGAGGGCCACTTCGAATAAAGATGCCGCACTGGAAGCAGCTAGACACATGGGCCGCCTCAGCAAGCGATTAATCTTTTCATACGTCCTCGACTGGATAGTGATTATTGCGTTTGCTGGTGCTGGTGGGGCCCTCAGTGTCGTGAGTCCTCGACATCGCCCATTCTCGCTTCTCAATCAGGAAATCGCATTCCCCTATGTTCATGAGACGGTGCCGATTTGGATGCTGGGTGTGGTGTGTTTGTTGGTTCCCGCAGGACTTATCGGTCTAATTACACTCATTTTCGTCCCCGGATCGCATGCACGACGTACGGGAAACAGAGCGCAGACTATTCGATTGAAGCTATGGGAGTTTGAGAAGGGACTGGCTGGATTGTGCCTCTCGCTGGCTGTCTCTTTCTTCGTCACTCAAGGTAAATATCGATTGGTTGGAGCTTGAGGAATGACAGTTCTGTGAATAACTGCCATAGTCATTCACAGATTTTTGTTATTCATCAATCTCTTCTACAATGCTTCCTTGACACCGCTAACATCCATGCAGGAGCAAAGAACATGTTTGGAAAACCGAGGCCTGTAAGTAGACATGGGCGAACATTGGACGAGTCGATGCTAATCTTTGACTTCAGAACATGCTCGCACATTGTCTTCCAGACCTCAATGCCGTGTCTGAACACATTGTCGGACAATACGCCGGCCAAGACATTAGTGCTAGCTGGGTTTTGGTCGACCATGACATCTGCACGCAAACCGACCGCAGCTTCCTAGACGACGGCTTTCGATCGTTTCCCAGCGGACACTCTTCCTGGTCATGGGCGGGTCTACTCTACCTCACACTCTTTCTCTGCTCCAAATTCGCAATCGCCATTCCACATCTCCCGGTCGTACCTGCCAGCAGCCCGCGGACCCGCCAGCCAGAGACCGACCACGAACTTCTACCACTCCATGCAAACAGAGCGAGAGGCGAATCCATGGAAACCAAGCGCGAGTTCGATGATGCTGCCGAAGCTGTAACAGCCGCGGATCCTCTGTCCGTGCGAAATGCTGCTGCAGCTCCACCAAACTACCTCATCATTCCAGCACTCGCGCCTGTAGCGACCGCTGTGTGGATTTGTTCTACACGATACGCCGAGTTCTACCWTTTCGGCTTCGACATCATCTCTGGCAGTGTGATTGGCATTGTCTCGGCCTATCTTTCATTCAGATGGTACCATCTTCCGATCTCGCGAGGACAGGGCTGGGCATGGGGTGCTCGAAGCAAGAGCAGGGCCTTTGCGATTGGTGTGGGTACTGGAGGTTATGTTGGTGATGAGGGTTGGCATAATGAGAAGCCTGTCTTGAGTAACGACACGACAACTAGGGCGTGGAATCCGGAGCGAGCAGCATGACGGTTTGAGGCGCTGTAGAATGCGGACTTTGTGGCAAAGGGGAGTCTTGATTTTATAGCGTCTTGTATTGAGGTTCTTGGAGAGCCGTGTTGGAGTGTACTCTTAGCCAATGTTTCGAGCGAGATGTGAAGCTTATGCATTCACATATGGAACAAAGCCATTGAAGGGCGTGCAGTATTTAGATACTCAGCGTGAATTCATAGCTTGGTCCTCGTCATGCACATGCAATCTGAGCCTACTCTCTCCCGAGTTCTTCTGGCACATTACTGTCATTCCCATGGTTCCTTGAAGCTGGGCTCGCCAATTTCAAGGCGGCTGAAGATGACGGCTTGGTCTTCTATTGATTCGTATCACATCTGCTAATCAGCATATACTTCATCGCATCTCTTGCTGTCCATCAGTGCCTTCGATATGGCCTGGTTCGCGATAGACAGCTGTGAAGGCTTCCCCAAGAATCTTCATACCTTGATCGATCTCCTCGTTGGAGATGATCAAAGGTGGTACGAATCGGAGGGTGTTGGTGCCGCATGTGATGAGGAGAAGTCCTCGTTCACGGGCAGCTGTGATGATCGGTGTTGGATCGCTCTTCAACTGCACCCCAAGAATCAGACCACGCCCTCGGACCTCTTGCACAACATCGGGGAATGCTTCCTTCAAGCGAACAAAGTGTTCTCGGAAGCGAGCCTCCTTTTGGAGAACGCCCTTTTGGAGTTCAGGATCGGAAAGACGTGATACGATGTAGTGCGCCAGCCTGCTTCCCAATGGATTGCCGCCGAACGTCGTACCGTGATCGCCAGTAACGATTTTGCTCGAGACGTCCTCGGTCACAAGGGTAGCGCCGATAGGGAAGCCATTTCCAAGGGCTTTTGCAGTCGTGACAATATCAGGATGGGCCTCGCGAGGAAGCTCCGCATGAGCCCAAAGCTTGCCCGTACGGCCAAGACCGCATTGGATTTCATCGTGGATCAAAACCGCACCGACCTCTGTGCAGCGCTTTCGCAAGGCAAGCAGAAACTCGTGAGTGGCGACATTGACACCGCCTTCTCCCTGGATTGGCTCAATGATGACACCGCAGGTCTTCTCGGTCACAAGTTCGTTGATACCGGCAATGTCATTATAGGTTCCATACCTGAAGCCCGGCAGCATAGGTGCAAAAGGCTTCTGATACTTGGGATTCGGCGTTGCGGAGAGAGAGCCCATGGTTCTGCCATGGAACGATCCTTGAAAGCTGACGAGTTCAAACTTGCTGCCGTCCGGTTGCACGCTGCTACCGTACTTCCTGGCGAACTTGATGGCGGCCTCGTTGGCCTCGCTGCCGGAGTTGCAGATGAAAGCGCGGGCAATGTCAAAGCCACCGGCCTCTTTCGTCTTCTCCACGAGCAGTTGACTCAATGCACCCGTCCACGGATTGTAGTACAAGTTTGAACTGTGCACGAGAGTCTGTGACTGCTGGTATAGGATCCTGCTCATTTCCGGGTCGCAATGCCCCAATGCATTGACGGCAATACCGGCAGTGAAGTCGAGGTATTGGCGGTTCTCGATATCGTAAAGGAAGCAGCCCTCGCCTTTGTGAAAGACGGGCGGTGGACGGACATAGGTGGCGAYCATGTAGGGGGAGTAGGAGTCGACCATGCGGCGGGTCTGTGAGTCGGCGGGCGGATCGGGGGTGAGCAGAGCGGCATCTTTCTGTTGCCAGCATCAGTCGTGTCCCGCGTGAACGATGAGTGAGTGCCATTTAATGACGCACCTCAATCGCGGCCGTTGCAGCTGCAGACAGCGCATAAGAGCGCTGCGTCCGGGTTGGCACGCTGCATCTTGGGGTGGGAGTGCGCAGTAAGGCTCTGAGCCGGCTGCTGCTCTTTAGTAGTGACATTGTTGCGAAATGTGCAAAGAAAGAAACATTTCCCTGCGGTTGAGATCTGAGTCCGACATCCCGATATCGCTCCACTCTTCATGGACTCCACGACGAGGCCCCAAAAATAACGGGCAAGCTTACCTGTGAAGTACTTGATCGTCCAAAACCTACCGAATTGCAGAACACTTGACGCGTCGTACGCTCGCTCAGGTCATTTGGGCTCGGCCTTGTCGAGTATCTCGCTCTCTTGACATGAATCGCCTTCGACTCCACTCGCCTTCCCCTCTAGTTCCCTCGCGGAGTTCCCCATGTCCATCGGAAGCTTCCACTGCAGCGGACTTGTCGTCCGGCGGAGCATAACCAGATAGCCGGCGTAGGTGTACGTTCACGCCAAGTTGGCGTGCTGGCGGCGAGACATTGAAAGTCAAATCCTGGACGACTAATCACTTCGACCTGGAACTCGGTTGGTATCACGATCAATCACTACAACCGCAGTATCAGTCCAAGGTAGGGTCTCAAGCACAGTTGCGAGAAGGCATAACGACGCGCCTACTGGCACAACAGCTCCGCGGCCATTCAGCATACCTTCATGCCATACCCTCATGCCATACCCACAATGTGCTAGAAAGATGGACTGCTCTCACTCAGCACCCACTCTGACAAGATCGAAGGAGCTCGCTCAGAAGAACGGACCCGAACTTGCCTTCTAGGTACTCGCGTTCATCCCGAGTATCACAACCGTACTACTATAAAACCATATCTCTTCCATGGACATCCAACGACGCTTCAGACCCAACAACACAAATCCCAAGGATTAATCCCCACTCTTTCGCCTTGAGGATAATCTTCGTCGTCACCGTCTTTCTTTGCCTTATGCTCGTACTAGTGAAGCATCAATTCTTGGAATTCACCCTGGGACGAAAGGCACGACCACTATTCTGCTTGCAGTACTTCTGGGAAGCGTAGACTTCCGCAACAAATATGATTTGAATTGAGTGTGGTTGAGATCTGCTTCACAACTCGCTCCAAGCAAACCTTAAACATCCACGCCACAGTGTGCAGCTTCTCGACGCCCCGGAGTTGGGTGCTTGCCTAGCGGACTACAGCTTTGCAAGCTCCTCGACCGACCCGGGAATATGAGGGCAACACTCAAAGGGCGTCGGTACGCTCTTAGTCAATCCCGCTCTGTTGCGTGAAGGAGACGGCTCTTTGCACGAGCCTTCTTGCGATCAGACGATAGCGCCGTAGAACTAACTGCCCAGCCATGCTCGCCATGTCGCTGTTAAATGCCAATTCGCTTGAACGCGCTGAGGAGAAAGACTGCTAACATTCGACCTCGCTGCGATTTCGCCTGTTCGGCCATGCCGTCTAGAGCACGCCTCAAGCCTCAAGGTTAAGCGAACGGCCAAGTCTTCAAGAACTTGATCTCTTCACGGGCCGCACTCCTCGCAGAAGAACATTTCAAGGGACGATACAAGTAGACACGCGTGAGGGTACAGATCGTGGCTTGATGCCGCTTCTGCTCGCCGGCTCCGAGGGAGTTCGCTAGCTCGCACCTTGGCATCAGGGTGAGCTTGCTTGCATCTTAAACCTTTGACAATACAAATGCCCCCGATTGAGCTGCTGCACCCTGTCACACACGGACCGGTGCAGTCACAATACACGGCCCCGCATCTCAGTACGCGCTGGCCCGGAAAACCGCCGGCAGCGACGCGAGATGCCGTTGATGAGGTCTGAATGGAATCGCGGCAATATCCGGCAGAGAAGGTAGTATGCTCCTCAATGTTCCCTCAGAATGATCCCCAGCACGATGGATCTGGTTGATGTAGGAGTATAACGAAGCTTCTTCGGTGTGCCGGTGCGGAGTGTCAAGCAATACCCAAGAGACATGATCGCTTGTCTCCAGACAAGGATATAAAGCAAGCTCTGCCCAGAGCAAGTACAGCCGGGATTGATTTTAAACCTTGCACGTGTGCGTTCGAAACGTGTCTGCCACGCACCGGAACCGAGAAGAAGCTCTCGCGTTCGAATCGTCCAACCTCTCAGACGACTGGCTACTCTGAAGTCCGCGGCGACGTGCGTCCACAACTCCAGTGCCAAGAAGCCTGGAAGCTCTGGAATTTGCCATGGCGTTCATTCCCCGCGTGCGAGATAAGCTTGCGAACAAGATCATGCACTAGTCTCCGCGAAAATCTGGAGCCGCCTCCGGGGTGCCCCGTATTCCACAGCAAAACATGAACAGTCCGGTCATTCTCGAAGCACCGTGGCTGAACTACTCAGAGTCGGGTGATTTCGCCCAGTATGCCTTGCTGCAAGATGGCAGTCGAAGCGGCAGACAGGGATCCACCTACCCTGCTATAAGAGCTCGTAGACTCCCATGCCACTCATCTCTTCAGATTGTGCAGCATCCTCCTCCCATCACTTTCCCATCTCATTAACGCCGCCGCTATGGATAAAGTGGATATCGAGAAGACCATTGAGGTCAATCACGTTGAGCGAACGATATCAGGGGAGTCTCTCGAGACGGCCAATGATGCTCGCATCAACGCCCTCACCCCTGAGGAGCAGAAGAAGTTGATCTGGAAGATCGACACCAGACTGGTGCTCACCCTTGGGTTCATGTATTGTGTCAGCCTCATGGACAGAACGAACCTGGGTATCGCTGTGGTCGCAGGAATGGGCGTCGACTTGCAGCTCATTGGCTTCCGGTACTCGACATTAGTGCTGGTATTCTTCATAACATACGTTGCCCTCCAGCCTCCTGCTACTGTTATTCTCCGAAAGCTGGGACCTCGCGCCTTCCTACCCTCCGTAAGCATACACAGGAGCTATGCTAAGGATTGCGACTGACAGCTCGTAGATCACACTCCTCTGGGGCGTGACCATGATTGGCTTTGGATTCGTGAAAACATGGAACACCATGATCCCACTTCGTCTCCTTTTAGGCGTCTTTGAGGCCGGATTCTTCCCAGGCTGTGCATACCTGCTCTCCTGCTGGTACCCTCGTTACGATCTCCAGAAGCGCTACGCCGTCTTTTACCTGATAGGCTCGCTCTCCTCTGCCTTTTCTGGTGTAATGGCATATGGCTTCGCACAGATGAATGGACTCGGTGACCTCGGCGAGGCATACGGACAGCACTACGGCCCCACTAAAGCCAACCCCACTGCACCAAAGGGAATCATGCCTGGTATTGCTGGATGGCGATGGATCTTTATCATGCAGGGGGTGATCACCTGCATCGCCGCTACCGTAGGAGCTTTCACCATAGCCGATTTCCCAGAGAAGGCTGCCACCAAGTCCAAGACCTTTGCGCTGTCCTTCCTGACTCAAAAGGAGGCCGATTTCGTCGTTGCTCGTATTGAGAAAGATCGTCACGATGTTAGTCAAATTGAAGCATGGGAGGCATCAAGCATGTCTTGAACCTTCCATGAAGCCCCCCATCGCCAAGACACTTGCTGACCTTCTATACTTCGCTAGGCAATCGCTGAGCCTTTCAACATGGGTGTCTACCTTCGTTGCGCGGCCGATTTGAAGGTGTGGGGCTTCGCCATGCTTTTCATGCTCACGACCACGACCACATACGCAATCGCCTACTTCCTTCCCATCATCCTCCACGAGGGAATGGGATATACTGCCGCAATGGCAGAATGCTTAATTGCCCCACCATGTAAGTGAATAACTCCAGGTGAATGACAATCGAGGCACGTGCTGACCACCACCAACCTTTAGACGTCTTTGCCGCTTTCTGGATGTACGGCTGTGCCTACTTTGGTGATAAATATCACATCCGTGGCCCCTTCGTCATTCTCAACGCAATGCTCGGTCTCATTGGTCTCCCACTCCTGGGCTTCGCCACTTCCCCAGCTGCTCGTTACATTGGTGTCTTCCTCGCAACCACCTCTGCCAACGCCAACGTACCCACCATTCTCTCCTACCAAGCCAACAACCTTCGTGGACARTGGAAGCGTGCCCTCGCCTCTGCGACTTTGGTTGGTGCCGGTGGTATCGGTGGCATTATCGGTTCCACTGTATTCCGTAGCCAGGACAAGCCGGGCTACCTTCCAGGTATCTACGCCACAACCATTGCTTGCGCATTGGTCGTTGTCATTACCTGCTTGATGGAATTCAAATTCTGGCGCGCCAATAAGAGAGCTGCTGCTGGCGGCAAGATTATTGAGGGCCTTGAGGGCTTCCGCTACACTTTGTAGATTTTTGTGTAGATGATGCGAAATGAGATATGAATTCAAGACTTCAATCTGATGGGGTTTCGCTCAGTTGTGATGACAATGGGGTACATCACTTCTACGCCTTGGATCTGATGTGTGTTGCGGGAGTAGTGAATACGCCTGCGAATTTTGCTTTCATGATCGATCGTGGATGACCTTGCAGAGGAAAGCTGCGTTCGAGGTAGAAATCGGAGCTTACTAGACGAGTGAATCGGTCGCTGTAAACCACATGTAGGCGTTCCCACTCGGCCCCATTGTCAAAACAGAAGAATTTCCATCTGCGAGTGTACAGGTGAAAGTTGTGTTCAGAGGCTCGTTAGGAAGCGCGTGGGAACCAGGGCGAGATTCTGTGGAAGTAAATGCAGAAATTGAAGAGAACTCCGTCTAGAGGGTCTCACAGCCGATTGAATGTCGCGCTGTCAGCTGCAAAAGTCAGAAGTCCTTTAAGGATTATACATTTTGATACACGTAGTATTTCGGTGCCACCCCGGTGACCTGAACCATGGTCTGTAGACATGTACATCCTCCCGAGGCAAAATGAGCGAGCTATGGGATCCTCGGACTCCTCTTCCGCCACGAAAACTCGGTCCTCGATAGTCTGATCGCAGAGTCGAGTGGTTTCCGACTTGCTTTCCATGGAGGCATTGCGCTATGTGGACATTTCATCTGTTGTCAGGCTGGACAGACAATGTCGTTCATATGATGCCAGGAATCATGGCGAAGCGCTTCTTCTGGTACTTGCCAGGAAGCTCCTTGCGATATCTCGCTTCCTTCTTCTGGGCCCAGATTGCCATCTGCCCAACGGCAACCGCGACGAAGACCAGTGTTGTCCAAGAGCGAGTGATCAATGTGATGCCCACCCATGCGACAGTCTCGAACAGATAGTTGGGACACGTAACCCAGCTGAAGCCCAGGCCTTGCGGCACTCCACGCTCAGTACCACCTGGTGATCGCAGCGATCGCAACACATAGTGGGCGTTGAGGTTGGCGAGTTCTCCCACTACAAAGAGCGCGAGGGCAAGGTATGTGAGAAGAGGATTGCCTTCAGCAGCCGTTGCGTGTGTTGGCGAATAGATGAAGGCGGCAATCAGCACACCCGCCAATCCCCAGTAGTGTGCGCTGTTCTTGAAGATGTTGAATGCCGGCATGGTGCCATTGCTGAAGCGGTGCACGAAGAGCGTCTCAAACTCGCGTTTGACAAAGTGCAGCGAGATGAGCAGGCACGAAAGGGTCTGCAGGGTCGAGGGTTCGGAAGGTGCGTTGGAGTAGATGTACGGGCGAAGGAAGTAGAAGAGCGGGTGGATGAGAAGCGGGCCGAGATACTCGATCACGAAGACGGTTCGCCATGCAATTTGCAAACCTGGTTCACTGCCTGTCAGCGTGGTGCAGAGAGATGAGGAGGACGGGAACGAGAAGGGAAGGAAAAGGGAGAGGAAAGCGACGACATACCCAAGTCCTTGACCTGGATGGTGCTGCCATCCTTGAGGCCCACGCTGTCGACCGTCGTCTGCTTGTCGTTGGGGATCAGCTTGCCATCCAAGGTGGTGATGCGCAGACGGTGCACGGAGAAGCGGGACTCGGCGGCGATGCGGTGGTAGAGGTCACTGGTGCTGCCCTGAATGTAGATTTTGGTCTCGGAGGGCAACTGGGGGATGCGTTTGCCTGCTGACCGGTGAGATTGTACGTCCGTTGCTGCAAGACGCTCCGCGAGCCGGACAGTCACCCACCTCGCGCCTTGACCTGCAGCGTCACCGGTTTCGAGGCCATCTTGAAGGATGAGGTTGGGGATGGGGATGCTCAAAAAGCTGGGTTGCATGTGAGGACGGGAGGCCCCGTAGGGTTCACTTGGGATGGATCACTGGCTTGGTTGTAACTTAGTTGTGTAGCAGTACTCCCGTCCTACGCACTCAAACCTCACTGGCACCAACATTGAACCGACCCGCGGACATATACCGCCCAGGTTACAAATTCCCGCCGGATCCGCATCCGCTGAGATCGAGTGACATTGGGAATTTGCGATGCCTTTGTGCTCGCTAGTGGAGGCAAGAAGGGCAGTGCTGACACGAGCTGTTGATCGGGATGAGCATCGGAGATCACTGCCCATGGCGACCCCACCATGCCTCCATCTGCCTCCACCGCTTTGTTCTGGAGGCCATCACCGCTGCTGGCGGCCACAAGACTCGGGGAAGGCGATGTGACATGAGCACACGCCGCCTCAATGCCAGCCTTGCGCAAGCCACATTGTAGTCCTCCGAACTAGCGTCTTCCATGGACCTATGAGCGCTCAGCTTTTACCTTGCAGCTCTTTCGCGTCGAGGATGCGAATGCATGAGCTCCTTCGGGATGGTCTTCCTCGAGGCGCAGGTACGGAACGAACGGTACAGCCGCAGCTGACAGAGGCCAAGGACAAAGGCCTCCATGCCGTCTACTTATACAACGAGAGTGTAACGCACGGTTTGCGCCTCTATWTAAGTTCTCACCTTGACCGCTTTGTTTTGACTTTTGCGTGATTGCCCTTTTCCGCCCCCGTCGTTGCTGCATCTGCTGATAACTACTCACCACACATCCGGATTACGAAGTGTACGTATGAGTTTCAATATGCTTCTCGAGAATGCCTTCCATCGGCCGTGGCCATGTTCGTTCCTGCACTTGACCCAAGCGAGCAGCATCGACTTGCGGGTACACGTCCAAGGACAACAACTTCTCCGCAAACTTACCATACTCCAAAACTTCGGATCAACAGGAAACTGGCTAGCTCGTGACACTCTTCATTCTGATACACGACCTGTGCATGGAGTCATCATTACAAGACAACATGCCTCGAACCAGTCGGCCGGTGGGCGAGGATGTGACAACGGAGCAGCTTTCAGCACCGTCTCACCATCATTGTCGATGGTGCGACTCTCAGCAACTACGGCACCGGGGCAATAATACGAGAGAGCATTCGCCCGATGGAGCCAACAACGAAGCTCGCATGTACGGGCACTCGGAGGCTTCCAACAATGGAAGCTTGACTGACACTCAGAGCACGTCAAAGCTCCTGGATTCTCACGTCCAGGACGTCCGGAAGATGCATCACTCGAGGAAACATACCAAGACGAATCAAAGCTGCTTCAAGCCTCTACCATCTCTCCCTTTGGATGCAACAAAAGATGAAGTTTCCAATACCTATCTCAGTGTCTCGGAATCATCGTACTTTGTTCTCGATCTGCGCTGATATGTTCTGCGAGCTGCGTACTGACCGTGTCAATAGTGCCAACATGGATTCTCTCCTGAAGAGAATTCAATCCCACAGGACTTCGAAGAAGCCAACAACAACCGCTGGGAGCGCGAAGACAGAGCCCGTCGCTCCATCGCCAAAGATTAATGGAGCAGCCATCGAACCGACACCTGAGGCGGATGTCATCAACAACGGGAATGCAAAGCAGAAGTCTCCCCCTGAGCCAGAGCAGCTGTCGATGCTTGATCAAACTACACGCAGGGTATAMGAATCTTTAGGCCAGCTCAGGACTCTCCTCAAAGCTTCTGATGCTCCTCTGCCCACACAAACTGGAGATGGCAGCGAGCTACCCCAGGAAAAAGACGACTTCTGGAAGGATGTCAACGAGATCATTCGTGACATCCCACGCCAAGACATCAACAACGTCGCGGGTCTGATCGAGACTGTGAAGTTGACAGCGTTTGGACAGCCGCTGGATGACAAAGAATACCTTATGGAGAGTATGATTGCAGTCGCTGCCAAACTCCCGGATGGCTTCTTACGAGACAAAATCACCAATACGTTGGTGACCACGCTATGGAATGACTTGGAACATCCTCCGCAGACCCTTCTGGCAGAGGAGTACGAATTTCGTCAGCCAGACGGCAGTAATAACAACTACAAATATCCAAATATCGGCAAAGCAGGCATGCCTTACGCTCGTACTGTGGCCCCAAAATCTAAGCAGAGTGGTGTCCTTCCTGACCCGGGCGTCTTGTTTGACTCCGTCATGGCCCGAAAGAGTGAAAAGGGCGAGAAACACCCAAACCGGGTCTCGAGTATGCTCTTCTATCTGGCTTCGATCATCATACATGATGTGTTCAAGACTGATCACGCTGATGCCCGGATCTCGAACACCTCCTCGTATCTCGATCTTGCTCCTTTGTACGGAAGTAATTGGGATGAGCAGAAGCTCATGCGAACTTTTAAAGATGGGAAGATCAAGCCCGACTGCTTCTCCGAGACTCGTCTTTTGAGCTTTCCTCCGGGTGTTGGTGCGCTTCTAATCTTGTTTAACCGCTACCACAACTATGTCGTGGAGCAGCTCGCCTTGATCAACGAAGACGGCCGATTCACGGAAAATCCCCGCAAGATCAACGTGGATCGATATGGTGCGACTGGCCTCAACAAACGTGATGATGACTTATTTCAGACCGCCAGGCTTATTACTTGCGGACTGTACATCAACATTATCCTGGTCGATTATGTACGTGTAATCTTGAACTTGAATCGAACAGACGACAATTGGCAACTCAACCCACGTGTGGTAGTTCCAGACGGGCCGCCACTTGGGACAGGCAACCAGGTCTCAGCGGAGTTCAATCTGGTATATCGCTGGCACGCTGCTGTAAGCGAGCGGGATGATCTATGGACAAGGCAGCTATTCTCCGAGCTTCCTTTACCAGAGAACATGACACCCGAGGACGTAGCCAAGCCCGAGAAGATCAGGACCTTCCTCGGAACTCTTGCACACATCGAGGTCGAGACAAAGAAGCAAGATCCGACAGAGCGTGCATTTCCTGCCCTCAAGCATGAACGTCTAACACGTCTGTCAGAAGGACCTTACAAGGGCAAATTTAAAGACGACGACATTGCTGCTTTACTGACAAGTGGTATTGAAGACTGCGCCAATGCTATGGGACCGCAGCAAGTACCAACAGTCATGAAGGCCATTGAGATCTTGGGTATCCAACAGGCGAGAACATGGAAGTGTGGCACACTCAACGAGTTCCGCCAGCACTTTCACCTTGTCCCACACAAGACCTTTGAGAGCATAACCAAGAACAAGGAGGTCTCGGAAGCACTGAAGCACCTATACAACACCCCAGATGACGTAGAGCTGTATCCGGGACTGGTTATCGAGGACGACAAAGAACCCAAGTTACCAGGCTCCGGATTATGCCCGTCCTACACCGTCTCTCGAGGTGTGCTATCTGATGCCGTGGCCTTGGTCCGCGGTGACCGTTTCTACACGACGTCATACACTCCGGCCCTGCTCACCAATTGGGGCTTCCAGGAGGCCTCATCGGATCTCTCCATCGACAATGGCTGTGTATTCTACAAGCTATTCCTCCGTGCGCTACCGAACAATTATGATCCGATGTCTGTTTACGCGCATTATCCCATGACCATACCTGGAGAGATGCGAATTATTTTAGAGGGACTCGAAAAGGACCACTTGTACAACTTTGACAAGCCCAAAGAGTCTCACCACCCAGTCGTGCTGTTCAGCCACGATGCTGCGATCCAGGTGACCGAAGACCAGGAAACATTCCACGTGACCTGGGGCAAGGCAATGGAGTTCCTGATGGGTCCAAAAGCCAGAAACTTCATGCTCGCTGGGGACGGCCCTGAGAATGCCAAGTCAAGAGACTTGATGGAGAAGCAGATGTACCAGAGCGCTTCTGGTACTCCATCTCGCGGTATGTAAGCTTCGCTTCTCACGCAAGGTCCATATGCTGATTTCTCCTCAGGCATTCCGTCGGGCAACGAAAAGTGGCTCAAAGCCGTGCGTGAATTTTACGAGCAAAAGACCACTGAGCTGCTCAAGAGCAAATCCTACAAGCTTGCTGGTATCAACAATGTAGACATCATCCGAGATGTCGGAAACCTTGCTCACGTGCACTTCTGCTCCGAGCTTTTCAGGTGAGTATTGATAGCAGGCACTGGTGTTGCTCGAATGCTAATGCAGAGACCAGCCTTCCTCTCAAGACGGAGAAGTTTCCAAAAGGAATCTTCACTGAACAGCAGCTTTACCTGATCATGGCGGCCGTCTTCACCTGTGTCTTCTTTGACCTGGACCCTCCAAAGTCATTTCCACTCCGCCAAAAAGCTCGAGCCGCAACGCAGTCGCTCGGCAAAATCGTCAAATTGAACGTGGTCTCAATCAAGACATTTGGGAAGGTGGCAGAAATGCTTTCCGATGCGATCAGGCCAAACGATGGACCCCTCAAAGACTACGGCGTGCACATGATCGCCCAGCTGTGCAAGGCCGATACTGATGTTGATGATCTTGTCTGGGTGTGTAGGAACGCCAACCATCATCTCCAGGAACATGCTGACATGGCAACAGGGCAATATCATGGGTACTGCGGGCGGAATGGTCGCGAACCAAGGACAGCTTTTTGGCCAAGCATTGGACTACTTCTTCACCGAGGGCAAGGATTATCTCCCGGACATCAACAGGTTGGCGAAACTCGATACGCCTGAAGCTGACGACACACTTATGCACTACTTGATGGAGGGCGCCCGCCTTAAAGGAGAGACTGGTATCTTCCGTGTTGTAACAAAAGATGTCACCATCACCGACACCACCGCGCCTCTTGGTACTCGGACTTATAACCTCAAGAAGGGAGACACCGTGATGGTGAATCTCAAAGCAGTCGGAAGGGATCCGAAGCACTTTCCTAACCCGGATACTCTTGACCTGAGCCGTCCAATCGACAGCTACATGATGCTAGGACATGGAGCTCATCAATGTTTGGGCCTGCCCATGACCCGCGTGGCTCTGACGACTATGCTCAAGGTCATTGGCCGTCTGGACAATCTTCGACCGGCGGCCGTGGCAATTGGCAACCTCAGCGTAAAGCATGAGGTCAAGAAGGTCATGAAGGAGTTCGTCCCGGGAGACAAGCACGTGTTGCCTGAGGAATGGCACTAGTAAGTATCGCCTGCGATGGAGCAACGTATGTTCTTGCTGACGGTTACTGCAGCCACCTCTACCTGACTGAGGACTGGGACCAGTACTTTCCTTTCCCTACTAGTGAGTGAGCCCATGCTTCTGCATCGATAATATATGCTAACATGGCGTGCAGGTCTCAGGATCAACTTTGATGGCGTGATTCCCGATGCCAAAACAAGTTCTTGAATGATATCGAGGGGTTGTTGAGATGTCTCAGTCGACGGCCTTGCCAATACTTTGCCTATTCGCAACTATGGACCGCACATCGTGTACACTATCTTCCTACAACGCTTTCATCATTCCCCGTACTCCATCATCATTTCGAGACATCATCCCTCTAGAAGTATCGTCAAGACCATAGGTCGAGGAGAGCAAACGGCCAACTTGGTCCCACGTGCATTTCATCTGCACCGATACTTCTGGGCAGCAATGCATGGGAGTGTCGTAACGTCTTCGGCGAGCTGCTTAAGGCAAGCGGAAATTGTAATTAACTGACGACTCGGAATGTATCCCTACTTCCTGGCTGCATCGATCGAGGCGACCTAATATAGTACGTGCAGCACCTGAGAGGGTAGCTGCATTAGGGTAGCAAGCACAAGCATAATGAGCTGTGTGCCCGTGCACGCGTTGTCGAAGGCCCTCATTCTGAAGGAGTTTGGTGTCTCGGAGCTACCGCCGAATAGTGGTGAGCGAGTCAGCGAATCAGCGGTAGTGCTTTGAGGTCTTCAAGGATTCAGGATCTGTGGCTTTCATCAAGATCGAATCAAGATGTCGACAACCAGAAGCGGTTTGAGAACTGGCGACTGGGGATCAGAGTTTGACAAGCCAAGGAGCCTTTTATCTTTCGCCCTCTAGTAGGCGAGCCTCGATCCGCAGTGGGGRATTGCAATTGGCACATGGCCGGAAGAGCGGTACACAGGGTTGGCGGCGCGCCGATCATATAATGTTGTCGTGACGAGTGTGGATTGGCAGTTACTCTGTCGTATCTGCCGTTGCATYGAGAAGTACCTTATTCCATCTCGCGTAACTGGAGTTTGCCTCAAGTGTCCCAATTCTGGCCCCAAGACCGCATCGCTGGCCGAATCATCCCTCCGGCACGTCTGCCAAGGACCATAAGGACATGTGGTTGCAGTGATACGGAGGAAGAAAGAGACGAGCACAATATGGAGGCAGATGAGCTGGGCGACAATGACAGCACGTTCGGCGGAGATAGGTACCTACAGCCTACCTACAGCTCACGTGCAAGCATCGCACAAACGTGGAGCCTCCCGAGCTGACCGGGTATACTGTATGACAGAGATTCGCTGGCGAGCAGTTCCACAAGTTTGGTCTYCGCCGTCACGAGATATCAGTTTGAGCATGGCCGTCGCTATCATGGCTGTAGGACAATACCACCGTCCCCGATCTTGTGTTCGATGCGAACTGACACTTCCGACGCGTAGACAATGCCGGCAAATACAATTTCCCCAACGACGAGCTGGAGCTCAATAGAATGGACATTGAACACCACAATCAAAAGCTGCAACTAGATGGCGCATTGCATTTGTGTCCACTCGATAATCCCAAGGAGATATTAGATCTAGGAACGGGTAGGCTGCGCTCAACCCGCCAATGCAATGCATATCGCCTACTGACGATAGCCAAGGTACTGGAATCTGGGCCATAGACTTTGCAGACGAGCGCCCCGATTGTCAGGTCATTGGTATTGACCTGAGTCCCGTGCAGCCCAGCTGGATCCCGCCTAATTGCAAGTTTGAGGTCGTAAGTCGTCTGCGCATGCTCAGGTACKATGAGTGTCTATTAATGAAGTCTAGGATGACTTTGAAGAGGACTGGTCAGTATTTCCCTCTACCATATGCATACAGTTTGTGTTGAAGCGACTCACACGTGTCTAGGACATATGGCGAGTCTCGCTTCGACATGATACATGGTCGATTCTTATTTGGATCCGTATCCTCGTTCCCGAACCTGTACAAGGAAGTTTATAATGCACTTAAACCCGGCGGTTGGTTTGAGATTGTCGAGATGGAATGCGGGACATTCTCTGACGACGACTCACTGAAACCTGATGCTGCTAGTAAGCAATGGTGGGACTGTCTGGAAGATGCTTTTGCAAAATTGGGCAAACGCATGCCTAAAATCGCCGAGTATCCTCGCTGGATGGAGGAGGCGGGATTCGTCAATGTGACGTCTACGATGAAGAAACGCCCGACGAATGACTGGCCAAAGGATCCACGCATGAAAGAAATTGGACGATATTCATGTCTGAACTTTTTGGAAGGTCTTGAAGGATTCTCCATGAAGCCTTTTACTCTCGCTCTTGGTTGGACCCCAGAGGAGGTGAAAATTTTGTTGGCAAAGGTCAGGAAAGAAACTGTAACGAGAAAGATTCATGGATGGCAGAAAGGGTA
Source organism: Ramularia collo-cygni (assembly GCF_900074925.1). Lineage (NCBI taxonomy): Eukaryota > Fungi > Ascomycota > Dothideomycetes > Mycosphaerellales > Mycosphaerellaceae > Ramularia > Ramularia collo-cygni. Next base: position 59,044 of record NW_019716257.1, on the reverse strand, counting down.
AGTGCATTTGAATCTTGTTATCAGAAGAGCTCCACTGACTGCTGAAAGAATTGTATGTTATGGGCAGAAACCTCTCTTGCCGCAATGAATGTGGTGTCTTGATGAGTCTGATCAATTCACGCAAGATTGATCACGATACCCAAATTAATGGTGCACATTTCAATAATTCCCGGTCTCTCATCCCCTCCACTGCGATGCTCTTGAGCGATTTTCTTGGAGAAAAAACTCACGCCACCAGACATGCTACATCCGCATCCATGAACCGTATCCTGGTCGTCATGAATACGTCCTTATTGACTGCATTACAGACTGATGATACTGCCACTTGATAGACGAGCCTCATGGCTGGCTGGTCTAAGCGCCACGAATCTGATGCATCAGGAATCCCCTCGTAATATTTCTGAAGGTGATGTTGCAGACAACTTTTGGTGTTGCATCGCAGTCTAAGTAAGGTAGTCTGGACCATTGAAGCAGATGCAGGCACCGCAAGCACTTCGGCCGACATTTCTTCCAACCAATGGCCGCCCGCAACACAAGCATTCCCTACACCAACAAGGATCGGGATTTAAATGCCACTCCGGCGCTGAGAGAGTCTGCAAGAAACTTCGGTAGTTAGTCCTCAACCACACGTCCTTGTCCGTCAAGACTCTCCCCTCCCGTTGGCTCCCTGGGAAAAACTCCACCGAGTGCCTAGCTCCCCCGATCTTCTCCCGGACAAATCCAGTCGCAAGAGACAATCTCAAACCTGGGGAAATGTCTCATGTTTCGGGCTTCCGACGGCGCTCGCTGGGTTCCACGTGGGCCGCGCCTAGTGCAGTTACGATCAGCTTTTGGGTGGGTGTTCGCCGAAGAGTTCTTTCTACAAGACCGCAAGATTTCCGCGAGGAGCGCGGGGCGCACATGATCCTTCGACGCGACTTATTATACCCCGAGCGAAGCTGGCCTTCTTCTTTGATATGCCGTTGACTGACCTTTTGCTCACAGCTGCTGTGGTTCGAAGGCAGTGGACTGGATAGAATTTTGGAGGAAGTCGCGTCGTCGGCGTGAGTGTTTCCATTGCGGACGTCCAGTCTTTCAACATGATGAGCTCGAACATGATGATTTTCGAGGAGCTGGAACCGCGCGCAGCGAAGATTCTTGCGAATCAAAATAGAGGATTGACCTTGGCCGTCGTTACATGGTTGCTGCTAGGCTTTTCCGCCATAACCTTGTGTGCGCGATGCTGGTGCAAGTTCAAGCACGCTCGTCAGCTCTATTACGACGATGTTATCATGCTAATAGCATTCGTAAGCAGTACCTGGTTTGCTCGCGGAATGATTTTGATGGACTGCTTCTGACCGGCATCTAGCTAAATGGAATCGTGTACTCTGTCATGGTTCAGCTTAATGTGTCCAAAGGCTATGGGCAACACATAGGCTCCCTGAGCCAAGTCGACATGATAGATACTGTGTGAGTGAGCGAGCAAGCAGAAGAACATACCTTCCGATCCGATATACTGACGACCAAGGTATAGTTTGCTCGGCTCCCTAGTCATGCTCTTCGGCGCGTTGAGCGCAATGGCGGGTCGAATATCCTTTTGTTGCACACTGATGTTTCTCATCAAAACAGACCCGCGTATAAGAACATGGTAAGATGCCAGAGGGCAAAAGACGTGCTATGTAGTTCGAAGGCCTCTCTCGAGCTACGCCATGTCTCTGTCCACATCGAAAACATCTTAGACATCGCTAACCTTTTTACCCTTTGCTTCTTAGGCATGTCTATGTCTGCATAGTCTTTCAGCTCGCGTTGAATGTKGTATGTTCGAAAGGAACAAACAAGATCCAAAGGAGCACAGCTGACAGTGCTCTCAGACTGGTATCATCGTCCTTTTCACCCAATGTGGCAGGACCCTAGATCACGTATGGGAAGGAGAGCAATCGTCAAACTACTACGACTTTTGCTCGAACCCTACAATGCAGACATATTTAAAGTACGCTGTCGGTGCAGGAAATGCATCTACAGATTTGTACTTGGCAATATTGCCCGCCATTCTGATCAGCCACACCAAGACGTCTTTGAAGGCGAAGCTAGGCATGGCGAGTCTTCTCTGTCTGAGTGCGTTGGCCTTGGTCGCTGCCAGCGCCAAGACGTACGAAGCAAAGGTAAGTGAAGGGAAGCTTAGCTTACCTTGCATCAAGTGCTTTTGTGTGAGAATATTGCTGACCAGCTTGCTCTTCATCACTAGGTTTTGCAGAACATTACCGACTTCACATTCACCCTCGTCCCTTACACGCTGTGTACTTCGATCGAGCTGAACATCATCATAATATCAGCATCAATACCCCTCTTGAGACCATTGTTTCGAAGGCAGAAACCACCAAAGGTCTCGCTCAGCGGAAACACATGGCCCGAAGGTGGACAGATTTCGCTGGGATCTCTGCAACCTTCACAAAGCGAAGAGAGCAGCATGTCAGAAATCAAGCGGGAGGATTCAAAGACGAGTCTGGCAAGGAGTCAGAACGAGGGCATTACAGTGACCACTGTGATCGACGTAGCCTCCCATGAACGGAGCGCACCAGTAGTCCACGCAAACCTCATAGGACTTGTGTCGGACTCGGATTACATTAGATACCCTGACACTACAGGCGACGGGTCTGCGAGGAGACGCCGCTGCTGGTAGCATTATAGTCAAAACTTAATTGGAAGAGTTCAATGCTGGGATCACCTCACAAGTGCTGTTACTCGAATAAAGCAGAAATGCTGCCATTCCAAACTATTAGCTATGTCTTTAAACAGGAAGAGGGATACTTCTCAGAGTCAATCCAAAAGCTATTCCGAAGTCACCCAATTGCGCAACTTCGGGATACGAGCACTCAATTTTTAATGTCTCGATCTCCCTTCTGATGACGCGGCTTCCCTTTCAATTCAGCGCCTTGCATGACCAGAGTCACACTCTGAGACCGGGCAGCGATTGTGTTGATGCGCCAGAATGACCTACTGACAAAGTGAGCGAGGGGATCTGTAGATGGTTCGGTCTTCGCGCTCATGCTTCTTTGGGACGCCGTGTTTCGAGGTTTGGCAAGCGACGTGGTGACTGCTCAATCTTCTGGTTCGTCCCGGCCGTACACGTATTTTTGCCGCTGAACGTCCTTGGACATTGGCTTTCCAGAGCCTGTGATGCCGACTAGACAGAATGTTAGCAGTKCACACCCAAAGACAAGGCAAGCGACATACCTTTGGCGTTGAGATTCGCCATGTCGGGTGTTCGGAACATGCTGTCCTTGGCAAGCTTCTTGCTCGGTGCACCAACTATAGCCTTCTTTGGCCCATTCTTCTGCCAATCGCCCCAGCTCGACTTGTTTTTCTCCAGGGCTTTCGCACCCTTGAGCTTCTTCGGTGCGGGCTGCATACGTGTCGGTCCATCGCTGACCTTGCTGGGTTCACGCTGTTGTACCAATGTCGGATCTATTGATGCAGCACCAGATGTCACATTTCCAATCACCACCGGGGACGAGGGCGCAGGAGGCGCAGTTGCTGACAACGAGCCTTCTGCTTTCCGCTTCTTGTTTTCGGCAGCGCGCACTTCATGCTTGCGCTTCGTCTCCTTCTCGGAATATCCTGTGAAGCTAACCACGTACACTGGGTCTGCGGTGCTACCTGTCTTGGATATTATGGTGCCCGGATACCATTGCTTATCGGCGGAGTACTTGGCGACAACCGAGTCTCCTGTGTTGAACACTGCTGTGTAGCTCTCCTCTGGCGGCGGAGGGGGTGGACCGTCCTCCGGTAGTCCTTTTTGATATTTCGGATGTTTGCTCATGTCGAACTTGGGCGCTGGCGGCGGTGGAGGCACGCTCTGTGCCCGCTTCAGCAGATCGATCTCCGCCTCAGTGGTCGCTATCTGCTGTTGGACCAGATCCTTCATCTGAACCAAGTCGGTGTCTGTCGGGTCAGATGCGATGGCTTGTAGGCAGGCCTCGAGGTCGCTCTGATGCCCTGCCAACTCCTCCTGAAGTGCTTGGATTGAAGCCATGGCTGTGTTCGTGCAATTGTCGCGGAGTAGTGTGATGTATCGATCTGGGTGAAGCCGACGTCGTACTGTAAGGTAGAGGTGTGATTGAAGGGAACTCGGGAGTCGGGACCGGCCAAAGTGGAAGGTGGGTCCGACGACCCTTGGACGATCAGATTCATCAGCCTCTCAAAGTCAGAGTCACAGACCAGACGCTTCTGTGCATTCTGCTTTGAAATCAGCAGAAGCAGAGGTCGATGCGTGAGGCTCTCCTCCAATCACTACAATCACCCGGCCCGTCCGCTGCAATCCTCCCCTCCCTGTCTTGAGCAAGTGCTGCCTCGTCCACTGCAAGGCTCTGCACATCTACCGGGGTCTGCGTTGTGTCTCGCCGTCTCCGACTTTGGGGGCTGTTCTGATCGCCGTCATCAGCACGTCTCTTTCTTTACCCATTCCACCTTTTCTTTCCCCACAAACATACTCACTCTACCTCTCGATTGGCGTGCACACATACCGGGAGCACCAACACCAGATCTGAGCCGAAGCACGCTCATCCACACCTACGAATCACGCTGCCTGGTCTTACCCCGCCTGCCGCTGCTGTGAGGAAGCACAAGCCGTGGTCGGATTGACATCCTTTCAGCTGCCTTTATTCTAGCCAGACCTGTCCTTTTTCTGGCCAACAAACAAGCGAGCACATTGATAGCGACCACAATCGATGGCCGCGCAATCTTCCAATCCCAACAAGCAATATCTATCGCGCAATCAGCAGGACCTCCTCTACGCTGCGCTGAACTCGCAAGCTGGAGGCCCAGAGCACCCAATCAAGCGATCGGATTCAGACTCAGACAAACTGACAATGAGCGTCGTCAATGGAAATGCGCTCTTCATGAGCCCGCAGCACGCGGAATTGGACAACTTCGACGTGGATCTTGATTACACACCCGACATGGACTTCCTGGACGGAGATAGCGGCTTTGACTTTGAAACCGCTGATCTTGGTGGTGAGATGATTGGTGCGCTGCCGGGTCGTAGCGAAGGCAGCGAGGACGCACGCACAACCACCGCAGACGGTCACGAGAAACGAAAAAGCCCCGATGAGGCCGGAGATAACGAGGAGGGCGATGCCAAGAGACAGGAGACCCAAGAAGGAGAAAAGGGCGGTGCGAAGAAGCCTGGTAGGAAGCCGCTCACAAGTGAACCCACAACGGTATGCATAATTCACTCCAAACATTTGAAAAAGCTACTGACAGGCGCTTTCAGAAACGTAAAGCGCAGAACAGAGCAGCCCAACGCGCCTTCCGTGAACGCAAGGAGAAGCATTTGAAGGACCTGGAGACCAAGGTTACGGAGCTGTCAAAGTCCCAAGAGGCGGACAAGCACGAGAATGGACTGTTAAAAGCGCAAGTCGAGCGCCTTCAGGCTGAGCTGCGAGAGTACAGAAAGCGTCTTTCGCTCAACAGCGCCAGCGTCAACCGTTCGCCGATACTTCCGGCAACGGGAGGTCAGCAGCGGAGTAGCAGTGCCTCCTCATATGGCGGCAACTTTCACTTTGATTTCCCCACGTTCGGAGGCCTCCCTGGAAGTCAGATGTTTGGCAAACAGGGAGTCTCCAGCGGTCCAAGTCCCACCTCCAACGCCTCTGACATTACACATCCACAAGAACGACGCGGAACTCAAAACAGTCGCAGTCTCAGTCCACAAAACCAACAAGCCACCAGCTCCAGTGCAGGCACTCCAGCAGGTAAACTCGATTCGACATTTGCACCGTATAGTACCAACAGCAACATGCATGGCTTTGCCAATACGTTGCCACAGATGAACGGTTCGAGCGACCCCTTTGGCGACCTCTTTAGCCCAGGTCTTCTGAAGAATGCCAATCAAGACAACTACTTTGAGACTTCTCAGGTGGCGAACGCCGCGTCCGCAGTGCAGTCGAACGCAGGCGACACCGCTGGCGGCGACAGTAATGCTGGCCTCAACCGCGTCTTTCAGTTCAATGGAGGGAGCAACGCTAGTGATAGCACATCTCCCAGTAACAGCAGTGGCTGGAATGTCAACACGGGTAACAGCTCGTGCGGAACCTCACCTGCGCCATCTCACGACAGCCCAGCCAACAAGGATAAGAATATCGACTCTTTCGTCCAAAAACAACACCCCGGCAGCGCGACATTTGCCACCACCGATCTGCAGAACGGAGTCGATCCTTCGTTCTCTGGATATAGCGCGCCATCGCTCGGTAGCTTCGACCCAGTCTTGTTTGGCGACTACCGAGAAAGTAACGATGCTATCGTGGGAGGTGGGAACTTTACAGGTGGATTCTTCGACGATGCTCTTATGTCCGCGCCTTTCGACTTCAACTCGCCCAGCAATTTGTTCGGTATTCTGCAATCACCACAGCAAAGCAATGCTGTCATTGGCAATGGAGCAAATGCGTCCACTCCGAGCCGGAACCTCATTGCTGAGGTTGAAAAGACACGAGATGGAGGGGATGATGATGCACGAGTGTCTGCCAAGAGGGAAGGCTCTGGCCAGATGATCAGCTGCAACAACATATGGTACGCCAAAACATTCACATGTGATCGGTAAAATGCTAATACTTTACTAGGACCGAGTTGCAGACTAATAAAGACTTCGTTGACGGCAAATTTGACCTCGACAGTCTCTGTCAGGAGCTGCGTACCAAAGCGAAATGCTCCGAGTCGGGAATGACCATACCCAAAGAACACGTAGATGCTGCTCTGCGGAGATTAGGCCAGAAGGAAACGTCTCGGGAGCAGTCAGCGCTGATGTTCGAGCAGAACAGCTGGTAAGTTTGCGTAAATATCTGATTGTCTACATGTATTAATGCACCTCCCAGGGACAATGTCTTGAAGAAGCTCCAAGAGGGCAAATCGTAGTGTGCATCACGAGCCGTTGCGCGAGGGAGACGAAAAACGATTGATAGGGTAAAGCAGGTTGGCGTATGAAGGAGTAACGGCAAACTCATGTCATCGCCAAACCATGGATATGGCGAATGTAACATACACTGAGACGTGTAATGAAACTTGACTCCGTTAAGCAACTGAATCAAATGGCGCTGCCGTAATTTGCATGTGAAGATGAAGCGGCCGGTGGTTTCCAAGATCTTGGACGACCCCACACGTTGCCCGGCCAACCACAGGCGGTCGATGGATCGTCGAGTCGTACAGAATGCATTCCGACGACAAAGACGTTCATTTATAGAGTTGATCTCGCGAAATGCCAGCTTCATCATCGCAGGTCCCACGCGACTCTCCGGCCAGAAGGCAGCGTAGACGGAGAACTCACCAACGGACCGACAGCAACGGGGAGCTTCTTGGAAACTATGACGAAGATGCGATTCCGGCCAGCCCGGGCAGAGCACGAAGAAGTCACCACGAACGACGCAGCTCGAGAACTCCAAGATCTGAGCAAACACGTACTTCCAGCACTGCGCTTTCTTCGGAACAACTCGCACGGCTGGACAGATTGAATCAGAATCAGGGCTGGTCCGAGTACGAACGRGTGCCGCAGCCGCGACGCGTAGACCGTGAGGATGAGATTCGGGCAGAGCGGGCGCGGGCAGAGCGCGATGAAAAAGACAGAGAGGAGCGGAGGGAGCGAGAAAGACAGCGACGGAGGGATGAGCGCAGGCGACGGCGGCGGGAGGAGGCAGAGGCTGAAGCCTCATTGGACGAGCAGGAGCGGGAGGAATTGGCTTATGAGCCTCGCAGGACCAAACGAAGATCAGAACGGAGATCGCAGCGGCCGGAGCGACGAGTCATAAGCGGTCAGACACTGGAGCGAGGAGCAGGACGGTACTACAGCGACAAGGAGGAGTTCCGGGATGATGTACGCGAAGGCACCAGCAGTAGTGCAGTCAGCGCAGAAGAAGGCGAACGAAAAAGGAAACGGAAACGGAACATCTTGATAGGCGTGGCCATCATCATAATAGCGCTCGCCATAATCATTCCCGTCGCCGTGGTCGTGTCGAAGAAGAGTGGGAGCAGTTCGACCGAGAAGACTGGAGGAACWAGCACGGGCGGATCGTCGAAACCATCTAACAGCAATCTCGACAGCATCTCAAAGGATGACATCCCTCAAGCGGCCCAGGGAACAGTACTGGACCCTTTTACGTGGTACGATACCTTGGATTTCAACTTGACCTACACCGATGCCACAGTAGGTGGMTTGAGCGTCATGGGCCTCAACAGCACGTGGGACGACAGCAAGCGTGCTAACAATAACGTACCGCCTCTTAACAAGCCCTTCGAGTATGGCAAAATGCCTATCAGAGGTGTGAATGTAGGCGGTTGGCTGAGCCTTGAACCATTCATCACGCCATCGTTCTTCTCCAGGTTCACCACCAGCGACGGTGTAATCGATGAATGGACATTGACTGAGAGGCTGGGCGGACAAGCGAAAAGCACGATCGAGACCCACTACTCGAGCTGGGTGCAAGAGTCCACTTTCGCCGACATCCAAGCTGCAGGCTTTGATCATGTCCGCATTCCGTTCAGCTACTGGGCAGTCACTACCTACGATGGCGACCCGTACGTTGCGCAGGTTTCTTGGCGATACATGCTTCGAGGCATCGAATGGGCTCGCAAATATGGCCTGCGCATCAATCTCGACCTTCATGGTGCTCCAGGCTCCCAGAACGGCTGGAATCACTCTGGGCGGCAAGGCATCATTCGCTGGCTCAATGGAACAGATGGCACGTTGAATGGCGATCGTACTATTGATATCCACAAGCAGCTCTCAGCGTTCTTCACGCAGCCGCGTTACAAGAACATTGTCACCATGTATGGTCTCGTGAACGAGCCGCGCATGGTCAAGTTGGAGGAGAGCACTGTCATCGCATGGACGAAGGCAGCCGCCGAGGCTGTTCGTGGAAACAACTTCACAGGAATCATTGTCTTTGGAGATGGATTCATGGGTCTCGACAACTGGCAGGGAGAGCTACAGGGCATCGACGACTTGCTACTCGATGTGCATCAATATGTCATCTTCAATGTGGACCAGATCGTACTCAACCACCAAGACAAAATCAATTTTGCATGTGGCGGCTGGACAGCACAGGCACTTCGGTCCCAGAATACCGCTACTGGATTCGGTCCCACACTGTGTGGTGAATGGTCGCAAGCWGACACAGATTGTGCCCCGAATCTGAATAACGTTGGAGTCGGATCGCGATGGGAAGGCACGCTCAACATGGTTTCCACGCCTGGAGGCGGCGTCGATGGCAGCATACTGAATCCAACGTGTCCCACAAAGAACAGCCCACGATGCTCGTGCGATGGCGCAAATGCCAGTCCTAGCGAGTGGTCGGATGGATACAAACAATGGCTCCTCATGTTCGCTGAAGCTCAGATGCATTCTTTTGAGCAGGGCTGGGGCTGGTTCTACTGGACCTGGCAGACCGAGAGTGCGCCACAGTGGAGTTATAAGACTTCTTTGGCCGCTGGGACAATGCCAAAGTTGGCTTATGAGAGAAGTTTCAATTGCAGTTCTGATATCCCCGACTTCTCGGATTTGCCGGAGTACTATTAGCGAGCGAGCGTTGCTTTGAGAATCATACAATACACGCTTATAATGAATATGAGCGACGGCTTATGGGGAAAAACGCATGTATCATTCATTCACCTTATGTACGACTCATGGGTGACGGCAGATGAGAGAGAGTGTTGATATCGTGACGGTGGAGTGCATGCTGAATTTGCTTTGCATCTGCATGATCGACTTTGCATAGAGCGTGACCAAGTACCCAGCTATATGCTGATGAACGTTTTGGCTGCAGCAGTATACCGGCATGCATGAGGGAAGTCATCGTAAGAGAATACCTTGTTGTGTAGTCACTATCTACACTCTCCTACACGCCTATTCGCACATTCAAAGAAACCGCGATAAGACTTTTAAACCATGTACCTTCCTATAAGTCACCAGTAGAGTAAATTATTCACAATCACCGGCCGGCCATTCATGACGTTGATTCGTCGAGGTCATGCGGCCAACCCTGGAAAGTTCTCCAGCCAAATCTATTCTACCTGTGATGATGATGATCTTTGATGATCTGCGACAACCTTCACAAGCTTCTCCCCCCCATGTCTCCTCGGCAAACACTTGTCAAAAGTGCTTGATCTACGGCTCTAAAAATCTGCGCTAATTTTGTTTTTTTGGTGGTAGGTAGGGCATAGCTCCTTGCTGATGAGCGGCTCGTCATTTCAGAGGGGGAGGGTTAGGTTTGTTGGTGGGTTGGAACGAATAGAGGTAGGTCTTGTGAGGCGTCTTTTAGATCTGCAAAGTGGGAAGCATTAATTGTTGTAGAAATCCTTTATTATATTATTATTACTCCTTCTGCTGTTATTAGACTCGACTTCTTGCCTTATCGTTGTCTGCGTAGAGAAATTGCATCGAGTCCATTTGATTTCAAAATACACACGACGGCCTCAAACATGGTTTTACTTGTAGGACGCGATAGAGAGCACGAACGACCTCGRCCATGTGGACGGGGTGGGGCGGGCAACATGCGTGCGTCTTGGGAAAAGAGTCCAACTTGATTGATTCATGGATGCTGATGTCGACAGGCACCGTCTCTGAAGAGGAACACAAGGCTGCTGAGCTGGCAGAGAGTGATGACCACAGCGATAGTAAGCAGTCCAAACGAGTCGGTCGAATAGGTGGTGGAATGCTTACTCCCAACGAGGTCTTAGTCGACAAACAAGCACCATCTCTCGCAATTCGAGTTGGGGCTCCCTGCACGGCCTTCACGGCCGAACACTTATGAAGAAGATTTTATCGCGTCGAGGTTCGAAAGCAGAGGTTGAACCTGAAGCAACGGAGGCKGTGGAATGTGAAGACTCGGGGAAAGAACAGCAAAGAGTAGAGAGAGTTACGTCTACAGATACCCAATGAGAACTGCTTTTGTGTCAGCATCATGATAGCACAGATCGAGCGATATTCGGTGGGTGCAACTGCCAGTGTGAATACGAAGGAGAAGGGAAGAAGGAGAGAAGATGTCAACACGATGGCGATTTCACCTTCTGCGCCACTGTGACATGTCGTATTCATTACACGAGGGGTATCGAACTTATCCAACAGACTCTCCCAAACATATATATTTATACAATACTCAACCAGGAAGCCGTCCGGCGCTCTGGCTGTTGAAAAACGAAAGTCTCTGTTTCAAGGAGAATCCACTCTCGCTCCCTCGTCTCGCCTCCGGATCGGTATTGTTGCGGAAAACACTCAGACGACTGTTGCTCCTCTCCCGACCGCGCGTCTGACTGTCCGAGCGGGTTTGCTTGTCGCCTTCGGTTCTATTGGTCCGCCCCTGTCTCGAAAATCCCCGTTTCAGGAACGGAATGGACGTCCTTCGCCCGGTTCCATTTTCTGCCTCGGCCTGCTGTTCTTGTGACGGCGCTCCAGCAGAAGTTTGTGGATGGTCTGCGTCATTCAGTAATTGACCGTCTTGGTCATCGAGGGAAGAGCGAGGTGAGAGTTCGTCGGGCAGGTTCATGTTTCGGGGGAATAGAATGGCCAGCTCGTGTGCAAATGCGGCTTCGAATCGTGGCAGGAGCTCAGCCCTGGTCGCTTGATGGTCTCCTTTGCGATAAAGGCGCAGACAACGCCGGATAGCGAGTGCATGGTCCAATAAAGCGACTTTGAGGGCATTCTGTATAATGTCGAGGGAGTTTTCCTGTTCTTGAGCGAGAAGAGATGGATCGATGGAGCCCGAGATAGTGTCCGATATCTCGTATGCTGGAAGAAGGCCACGATATCGAGCAACGCTACTGTCAGAATCGGGGCCGACCGAGCTCAGCAAGTCTTCAGTGAGTCGTGCCATGGAACCATCATCTCCGTTGGCGGATATACGACTCTCCAAAGCAAGAAGCTCTTGCGTCTTCCTTGTGGTCCGCTCAATGGCAGCTTCGATGGGCAGCAACGTTATAGACTCTATTGCGACAACCTCGCTCCGTCTGAGAATAGTAGGAAACTCTTCTGCCGTTGTGTACAGCATCTTTTCAACAACCTGTTCTGTGATTGGAATGTCTCGCGCAGGCTGACGAGATGTGGTCGCGAAGCGTTGTGGATTGGAGATCAAATTGTACTCCCTCACGACCTGGGAGACCTTGATCCTCTGGTAAACAGGATGCTCAATGTCTTTGTTGGGGCTGACAGCGAAAATCTGCAAGTACTGCCCCTCAACCTCCGGCTCGGAATCGGTGCGGAGAATTCGAGCAGCAGGGTGCAGCTGTTGCATGCGGTCTTGGAACATGGCAAGTCGATCGGTGTCTGCGCCTTCAAAGATGAATTGCTTATCACGGAGGCTTGGCGGGAAGCCTAGCCCCCGATACACCACCCTGAAGTATCTTGGGTTCTTACGATCCCCCTTGGCAATCCGTTCCTGTATGCTAGCAATCGCTCGCTGAGTCCTCGCAAGCTTCAAAAAGTCGAAAGTGGTGGATTCGTACTGGACTGCCAGTTCCCGATACGCAGCAAGTGCCTGCTTCCAGGCCCGGCCCTTCTCGAACTTCTGGCATACTTCAAAGTATATCGCTTCCTTGCGTTCAAAAGCTGTTTGAGAAGGCAATTTCGGATCCGTCATCTCGGCGAGGTGGAGCGAAGTGTCCCAGTCGTAGCGATCGGCGTGCATTTTGAGTGCCAACCCGGCCTCCGTAACGTTTCCGGCGGCCGTTTGCATATCGGCCAACTGATGCACATACCGTATGTAGGCATCTTCGGATTRAACATCCCGAAGAAATTCCATGAGATGCAAGGTATCGACGAGGCGACTTGCATCGCTGACGGCGCCAGCTTTGTGAACGTTTGCGAGCATCACCAGCAGGTTGTCGATCTTCTCGAACATTTCGCTTACAGCGATATACAGACTGTCCTCGACCGTTCGCTGCAAGGGTTGGAATTGCTCCAGGAGTTCAGGGACGAAAGTCTTCTGCAACACGCTTTCAGTGACGCTCTTGGTCCTGCACAGCTTGTCCAGACAATCAATCATGGCACTTTGGATGATGGAAAGATCCTGGTCGATTTGCCAGGCACCGACAATCATCGAGCGCAAGACTTCAATCGCAACGGCACGAAGACTGCCGTGCACGCTGAGGCACAGCTCCACAATTGGCGCCACCAGTTCGGGCACAAACTGTACCTGGTATCCACCCATCTTCTCGAAGCCATGCATACTCCTGGTCTCGTCGTCAGTTTCCCAACCGATAGCATCCCAGCTGCGCTTGAGCAAGTTCGCGCCAAGTTCGCGAACATCACCAGCAATCTTCCATACCGCTCGCCGCTTTTGCTCGGGAAATGTCTCCATGGCAAGGGCCGGACTACTGAGTGCCGTGAAGAGGGTATCGAAGTAGGTACGCCAGACGACCGTGTCAAATTCAAACGCTTCGGAGGTGTCGTGAGCGTATATATCCGGCAGCGCGTCGATCAACACTTCTGATATTCGCTCCAATGCAGTAACCCCGCATCGGTGATGACTGACCAAAAGACTGAGCCAACTGCGAGGAAACGCTTCGCTAGACAAGACACTGTGTCCGACTTTCAAAGCCTGAAGCAAGACGCCGGGAATATCGACCTGACTTGCATCAAAGTAGAGCTTCCGGTCCGACGTTAGTGCAGAAGCAAGGAGCGCGGAAATTTCGAGCATCGCTTCATCCACGTCCAGATTCTGCGCTGTCGGTTTGTATGGAAAAGGAAAAGTTGTCGGGAACAGCATGCTAAAGACTGGCTTGGGAGTTCRCGGAACCTTCTTCAACGCCAAGTATGATTCGGCGAGCTTGGGGACATACTGGCAGCTTTCCTCGCCAAACGCTTCCATTTGCGCCGCGATGACGGAGCAGCATAGCCGTACCTGATTGCGCCATTGCTCGGTGACTTCGTCGGTGTGACCCCAGTATGGCTCCAGCCATCTGAAAGTGCATGTGATTAGAATTGACGAGGCTTCAGGCGCCTGAAAGACTTGAAGGTGACTGTAATGCATAATCAAAATCAACCTGTAAAGGATCATCTTGCCCTTTGCGTGTGCGCACGAATCCAACAAATCCGTTGCGATTTCCAGAATCTCGGTAGGTGTCATGACAGGCGCTAGCTCAGGTAGCCAGGTATGATAGTGCTGTATCAGAAGCGTCTGAGTTCCCAGTAAAACGGGCATGGGATTGCGCATCAGAGCCATGACGGCAAGGAACAGGCGCTGAAGCTCATTCCGGAGATCGGATTGATGGTCGTGGAGCATCCCGTTGGCATCCTGCGCGTCGTTCTCCGTGAGTTGTCTTGTGGTTTCTACGATGAGTTTCAGGATTTGATCGCCGACCTTGAAAGTGGCACGAAGTTTGCGGGAGGCATTGGGGTCCATCGGGCTGGAAACAAGTCGCTGATATGCTCGGACGAGGCACTGGCTTGCCTCTGGCCAATCGTGCCTGGTGGTTGCGTATTCTTCAATGATACTGCCCAGCTCGAATCGCTTGTCACGGACGATGCTGAGCACGACTACAAAGTTGTAGAAGATGACATCCTCATACCGCACATTTCCTTCATAATCGCGAAGAATTTCGAACAATGCCCCAAAGACATCTCCCAGCAGCTTTACGATTTCGATTTCCGGTACAAAGGCAAAACGTTCGAGTAATTCGATCAGCTGGTCTCCGTGATAATTGCGCCATTGGAGCACACCGAGTAATGTTGGGTCCTGAGAGTACTCTGTCGAGCACAGATAGGTGCGCAACGACACGGTTGCAGCGTTCATTTGAGCAGAGTCACCGCGGTCGTGCCACGGCGGCAGAGCCAGGTAGGCGCCCTTCCCCCCGATGATACTCGATGAGTACTCGTCGTACACGTATAGAGCTGCTTGGTGCTCTCCATCGCGGACAAAAGCATCAAACTCCCACAATGGCACCCATGATAGAGCAAATGGAAAGTTGGGTGAGTCCGCGATACTCATGACAACGTGACTTCCAGGAACTTGGTCGGCCGGGATGGCTAGCCTGATCGTCTGACCCCAGCTCTCACCACGCTCTATGCCGGTGGTACGCCAGGCTGTATGTCCAGCATGGTTCGCGGCAGTGAATATGCAATCGTCGATGCGCTCACCATTCGCCTTTCGGACCTCGAGCGTCAGCTGGAGGTTAGACAGACTGGTCTGGCAGCGTTGGCTCAGCGGTACTGCGCCATACTTGGAGTGTGCCAGTGTAGCACCTCGGGGAATTCGAGGGTCGCTTAGGGTCAAGTAGATGTCGGTTCTTCTCTCGCCGGGTACTCCAGAGAAGCCCAGCTTGGGCGTTGTCAAGACGTTGTGGAGCAGAGAAGGTGTGTTGCGCATAAGTACACCAAGGTCCGGAGCTGCAAAGGCTCTGACAAAAACATCCAGGCGCTTCATCAACGTAACGCGAGAGTATCCGCCAGAGGGACTTCGGGCTAGTTCGCGAATAACATCGACCCAATCTTCACTCTCTTCGTCTACAGAGGTCCCGGGAGTCCAGAAAGCCACGCTAGTTTCGATGGAAAGGTTGCTCTGCACAAGCTTTGTGATGTCCACAACGCCTATGCCAATGGTCCGCCGCACTGTTTTCATCTCCCGAGAGGTGGTTGATTCTGCAATGGAGTTTCCTGAAGAGCGGCCATCCGTGTCTGATTGCTGAGATTGCGCTGTAGGCGGTCGCACACCGGCATCAGAGGCTGTTCGACCAGTCATCCTCCTTGGAGTGCCGAAAACGCTGCGCCGGCTCTTCATTGTGGGGAGTTTGTCGGCCGACATATTGCTGAGCAACGAAGGTTTATGCTGATGCGACACCACCTGATGCGACATCCCCTGCCCATGCACAAGCTGCCGCAGGGGTTCATCGCGTAGCAATTTGAAGACGACAAACAACGAGCTCATGTCAGTACCGATGCCAACGTCGGTGTTGTTGAGATTCACGAACAGCGTTTTATTCTGATCTTCTTGGGTTTGAGAGGGCACGACGGGCATCGGAACTGAGATGACATAGCTTTCGCTGATCGGTAGGGGCTGGTCCCCATATGCTTTCGAGTAGAGAGACATGTGTAAGGTCGCGGATGGGTCGGTGTCGCAGACCAAGTTGCGCACGTCTACCAGAACGTGATGAAGCGTGTGCTTGTCGGCAGCGGGCTTGGGAGGTCTGTCGAGAATGCTCATATTCGCTTGGAGCTTGGTCATCTCAACCACCGAGTCTTGGCTGGTCAAGAGACGGCCCTTTTCCGTGGGACTGCGGACGATGACTTCGTCGTTGAGCATCTTGTTGCCAGCCACAAGGTCCCAGACCGTGTCTTCGCGGAGCTCCTCCAGTTCGTGTTCGGTGAGGACATCATGCATAAGCTTACTCCGGCTACTGTCGACTCGGCGTACGAGCTCCTTCACTCTGCTCAATTGAGTATAACCGCGTGAGAGCAGTATCTCATGCAATCTCGCATCGTGCCACTCCCTCATACAAGATGCAATCTCATCAACCAATGGCTCTGCTGCAGACGAGCCCGTTTCGTCTCCCACACGTAGCAATGGCACCGGCGCCAAGGGTTTGGGCGCGTTAGGATCCCGCGGCATGGGCTCCTCGTGGAGGTGTATCGACCGGGTTTTCCGCAGGCTGCGACTGCTCTTCTTTCTGCTCATTCTTTTGCTCACGCGCCGCGCGCGGTCCGCCTGGCTTTTGCGGCGTGCAGACGTCCCATCGTCTTCGTCCCCGTTGTCTGGCACGCTGCCATCGTTGTCCTCGTTGTCTCGAGATCCATCCTCGTCATCGTCTTGGTCCTCGCCCAGATACTCGCGTACTTCGACGCAGTTGCTGGGGAAGATGCCGGAGAAGACGCGATGCTCGAGCTGCTGTCCTCGATCGCTGGTCAGCCCGGCCAGCAGCGATGGCGGCGCGACCAGGTATCCGCGGTACCATTCATTCGTCTGGCCTCCCTGTTCGATAATGTACAAGTGGTCACCAATCTGGAGAGGCAGGTCATCGGGTTCGGTTGCGCGGAAAGGGTGTACAGCGATTGCAAAGCCGATTTGCACAGGTCTCCAGGGCATTGCTGTCTTCTCCCAGCGTGGGCGGACGAGGGAAGGAGCGAATGCCTTCCTGCTGTTCCGGTGTGCGACGTTTCAAAGTGCACATGCATGGAGGTGAAGATGCGGCCAGCAATAATACCTGCGGAGTCTCCGTAGCTGATCGTCTCCGCGCCAGTGTCCGGGCACTTTCCCGAGCTCCACGAAGCGCGACTCATGTTGAATGTGTCAAGCATACGATTGGACAGCGTGAAGAAGTCAAAATGTCTTTGTTCCTTGGTTGGACAATTCGACTAGTCCACGCGAAACCGTATATATCAAGTTTCAGGCAGTACAGGCATTGTACAATCTATATCTACTTCCCACATGACAGTTTGCATTAGAGACGTTAAAATCCACCGTCTTTGTGAGTCGCACAGATGCAAACAATCACACGCTTGCTATCTTCTCACACGTTTTCTATTGAACCATGGGACGACCTTCCGGACCGCCGTTTCCGGAACTGTATGCAGCCCCTTACTACCATAGGTAGGTCCGCGTGTGAGAAAATCGCTACCTTACTTCACCCCATACATCACTCACGATCATATGCAGAGCGAGAGCGCAAGTCGACCCTCTTCGCAGTCTGCCCCCAATCGCTCTGCTTGTCCATCAATAGCGTCTGCACGAGTCGTAAAGAAACAGCCGCTTGCTACTTGGATGCTCGACCGTTCTTCCGATTCTCACGTCCGGGTGGACTGTCGGTTCATGCAATAGATGTACTCAAGATAGGCATTTCGGTCGACCGATTCCCTCGCAGTAGAGAGAGCATGCGAGCATTCCATTACCTGAAAGGACAATGCGACATGCATCGAACTACGGCATCGAAATTCGGGAGTACGGCGTCTCGAGGCATCGAAGTGGAATGCGCAGCCCAAGGGCCTGCAGCTTGACGATTTTCTTGGCCAATTATTAATCCAGCTGTACCAACATGCAAGGGTCACCAGTCCGCTTTCGGTTGCTCCCAATCCGATGTGTCGAGAACTGTCTCGTAGAGATTATTGGAGTCAGGCCTGGGGATCCCTCGTGGAGAAATTTGACATGGGGCATGAACTCTTGGCGCCTTTTCGGGAGTCTCGATCGTTGCAAGACCAACCATCCATCCTTTGGACTGATGAAGCCTGCAGGAAGCGCAATTCATCAAATGCTGTTAATAAAGACGCTGGAAGATGGCGAGACGACAAGGTAAGACGTGTCTGCTTCAATTTGCGCGTGATGACTGCCCTTGCCGACGCCCCCACCTCTTCAGAAGCCTTCACTTGCCTTTGATCCAGAATCGCCCTTCCATTCGTAGGTATGAGGCTCAAGTAGCGAAGAAGTCAGCGATTTTCTCAAACCATGCACTGCGGCAAAGATAAGAACATGATAAAGTGGCATTATTAACCCGGCATCATTTCGTCCAAACTCGGCTGCGTCCACTGGGGTCCTTGCAACCCCTCCCTTTGTATGGAGAAGCGCAACGGAAACCGAAGTTCAAGCACTCGGCTCATGCCATCCTTGTACAACTCGCGCGGTCCCTGGGGCTGGCTACTCTAATCTCGCCAGGCCCCAGCAAACCTCTCTTCTGCAGCACTACTTTCGACCAAATAAATAAATGAGAAGTCTGACCTGTTCCGCTGCTGCTGATGTGACACGGCAGCGCAGCTATGACGACTTCGACCGCCGCATCCCCTCGGTGGGCGCGAGTGATGCGGGAGAGGAAGTACGTCGTAGTCGGCGCATTGCTCTCCTTGCTCTTCACATTCGCTCTGATCAGCTTTTTCACAGGCGCAGACACCCTGCTGCCGATTTCACGGCTTGTCGAGCAAGAAGATGCTCTACCACCTGCCAGTAATCTAACCACAGTGGACGGCAATGGTCAATCCGACGGTCTGGAGAGACTCCTTGGCCCTCTGACGCCGAAAGAGGAAGGATTCACGTGAGCTTCAGGCAGTTCGCTTCTTCACGGTCGATCAAGCTGACTGTAGGTACCCAGATTGGTTGTGCCCACATATCGGAGGATGGACGACCTGCCCAAGTTCCTCGACAACTACGCAAATGGCAACATACCTGCACTTCGTCGAATTGTGATTCTCTGGAACGACATTGAGAATGAGCCACCCGAAACTTTCCTTCAGATGTTAGACAACTTCAAAGAAGTACCTGTCATCGTCGAGCAACGTCACATCAACTCCCTCAACCAACGATTTCGAAAAACCGAGAACATCGTCACGGAGTGCGTTTTGTCTCTGGACGACGACATGCTGTTCAAACCTGAGGATATCCAGCTCGGCTACGAGACCTGGAAACAATACGGACAAGGGCGACGTCGGATGGTAGGTTATGTTGCTCGTGAAGCAACGGAAGACAATGTCTACATGGTGTCGGATCTCAAGAGCTACTCGATGGTTCTCACAAAAAGCGCATTCTTTCATGTGGACTGGATGKACGCGTACTGGTCCGAAGACCGCACAGTCACAGAACTTCGGACTTACGTGGAGAGGCATAACAACTGCGAGGATATCCTGATGGCTTTCCYCCACGCGCACTACACGAGAACCCCGCCGCTATTCCTGGACATGCCATTCACCGATACGGGCTTAGTCAAGGGCATCTCTACCAAGCCTAATCACCTTGCCGCGCGGACCGCCTGTGTGCGATTCTTCACGCAGAAGCTAGGGAAAGGTACACTGGTATCCTCGGACCTGGTGCTGTCTAGGATGAAGCATGGCAATTGACCCGGGTACCGATGGATGCCGATGAGGAGATCGTACTGGGGTCAACGAGCATAGACGTAGGAGTATGAAAACTCATGTTACAGTTGAAAGTGTAGCCCTCATTGCCACGAGAATTCGATGGCGGATGTTACCTGCAGTGAAGATCATACCCGCATTCTGCCTTGTAGACTCGATCAATGCCTGAGGTGAGTCGATTAGGAATGGTAATTAGCGCGTTAGCGTTGATGGCATCGATGGCATCGATAGTAGCATCGATTAGTATTAATTCGAGTCCTTACGGCGTATAGGTATAGATCTACGCTAACCGCGAATAGTAGTTAAGCTTAGTAAGTGCTTAGAAGGAGTTAAAGGAGTTCTTAGGCCTATCCTATATACGCTTGGACAAACTCTAGGCGCTCCTATCCTCGTAGTGGTGGCTCTGGTCGTGCTGGGAACACCTTGTGGAAAGTCTCCATGAAGCGAATCAAGAGTGCTTCATGACTTGCTTGGGCAATGAGGCTAAGCCCATGGGGACGACCGTTGTATTCGAGAGTGCTTAGAGGCATGGAGATCATAGGGTAGCCTGTTGAAAGCTCAGCGGTTGCCGCTGTGCGAAAAGTTCCAATCTGGTCTTACCTGCAGCGGCTGCGTGACAGTATACGAAGCTATCACCAGGCGCAGCGATAAGATTGATGTCATATTTCGCATACACCTTGTCGAGGCCTTCACATGCTGCAATGCGTCTTGCTGAAGCTTTGGCAGAATTCAGCTCTTGCTCTACTGTATGCGAAGCTCCCAACGAAAGGCAGCTGGAGATGTCATTTTGATTGGAGCCTGGAGGCATGACCACATCTGCATGGTTTTCGTTCCAATCGCGGATATCTGCCATCGAGTGTATGCTGCCAGAGTCGAGAAGGCTACAATACTCGTCCACAGCGGAGCGAGCTTCGCGAAACGCGATGAAGCGAACCCAGTCGGCATCGTGAGCCTGCAAGCTTTCTAGGCTTTGAATGGTGATAGGATGTTGTACCGTGATACCCTCAGCTTCCCCGAGCCGTTTGATTGCTTGGGCATATTCTCTCTCCTGGTTCCGATCATCAGATCAATACTTCAGCGGGCAGTCTGTGCAGACGCTTACCATTTGTTCGTTGGATTGGCTACCGTTTCGACATAGTTCTTCAGACGGTCACCAATCGTTTGCGTGAACGAAGCCAACCCGAAGCTGACTTGAAGCCCCAGGCGGTCTTGAAATGACCCCAGGGGCAATTACGTTCAACAGATCCTCGATATCCTTGGGACATTTTGCCAATGGGCCCAGGGTATCGAAGGTCTTGCTGATGGGAAACACGCCCACCATATTTTTTTTTTGTACCCGGCGTCGTCTTCAGTGCGTACAGACCAGCCCGATTGGCGGGTGCGACCAGACTTCCGGATGTCTCTTCACCAAGCGCAAGGGGCGCGTAACCTGCTGAGACCGCAACTGCGCATCCAGTGCTTGAGCCGAGGGGCGAGGAGTTCCCTAGAATGACATCGAGAGGGTCGAGACCATTTTTGGCATATGCCGACTGAGTTTGGCCTCCTACTGCAGACCAACCAGGCAGCATGTACGGAAGGCCTTTCGGGCCCCAGGTTTCCGAAAGGTTCGCCTTTGCAAGAATGATGAGACCGGCGGCAAGCAGTCTGTCGACCACGTTGGCGTTGATGGACGCAGATGTCTGCAAAAGCGCGTGTGATCCTGCTGTGGTGGGCATCCCGAGGCTTCGCGAGGTCAGAATATTATCCTTGAGGACGATGGGTATACCGTGAAGCGGGCCACGACAGTTGCCGTTTGCACGTTCCTGGTCGAGAAGGGCAGCCCTCGCCGACAGAAGGTGCGTGGGCGCAACCGAGATCAAAGCGTTCAGGTGGGTTTCGTTTTCGTGGATTTGTCGCAGACATAGTCGCACTAGGTATTCACTTGTAAGGTCGCCATTTTGCAGTAGTGCCTGGAGCTCAGCAGCAGTCGCTCTGACAAGGCCTAAGCCGGGGACTGGATCAGCCATGGTAAATGATCAAAGAACTCTGCCTGTATGGAAACAAGACTRTGAAAACTGCTCTAGAAAGTCGATGGGCGCCAAGGGGTTTGATGATGTGGGCGGGCTTCTTGCAGCACCAGTGCAAATACTTTACAGAGTGTACATGTATCGGTGGCAAGGAACGACCTACCTCCTTCTCATGCGCGCCTTCCAAGGCTTTCGCCTGCCTATCTACATTCGTAGGGCAGGCAGGATGCCGCTGCGGAGCCCAAGGCACTTGACTAGCGAGCGCGTTCAAGGATGTGAGTAGGAGATAAGGTAGGGAACGACACGGATACGCAGGATGGAGGTGGCCTCATATTGTGGGCACAACGGCCCACCTGATAAGGCGAGCCCGGAGCTGGGATGGGATCAAGCTAGGGCAGACAATGTCTCCGCAAAAGACGACGAGAATATGCAAACAAGAGGGCGTGAGGAGATAATTGTCGTCGAAGCAAACATTTCCTGTTCATGCTGAGAATGCTAGAATCTCCGGAACGAAGCAAATCTTGTAGTAAGGTGAGGTACTACCTATACTACCTACCGACCCTTGCCGTCAATTACCTTAGTAATCGTTAGTTTTGATGGCAACGATACCTACAGTACCTACCTTACCCCGAGAGTCGATCCGTCGCGGAGAACGTTGCACCGGAACCCCGCGTCGAGCTCGAGCCAGCAGGGCAGTTTATCCGCCATTGCAACCTCAAAATGTACCTGACTGACATCACCCCTCCGGCCAAGAGGCGGAGGTGCATATTGTACATGTATAAGTAATACCAATGCGTTCTTGGCCACGGATCGGTATCGTAATCATCTCTTGTCTAGATCATGTCTGCGATACGCTATGCGGCATTGCTGGCCGGTTCCATCTTCAGCAGGTACGCGTCTTGCCATCGCGTCATCAGTTTAGTCGGCAATGATTGGGAACTCTCCAACCCGGAGCTCAACATCTCAGTTCCAGCTCAGCTTCCAAGCCATGCGCACTTGGATCTATATGCGAACCAAGTCATTGGTGTAAGCCAAGCCGGCCAAGAGACAGACATCAAGCATCGGGTCCTCTCGGAGCTTATGTCTGCCCTTTTYGCAAGCTCGATTCCACCTGCTGATTCTTCTTTTCATGCTTGTAGGATCCACTGTTTGGCCTGAACAATTACAATCTGAGATTCGTGGCGTGGGCCAATTGGACGTATACTTCAGGACCAATATCAGGACTTTCATCGGATGCTAGTTCTACTTGGCTTCTCTTCGATGGCCTCGATACGTTTACGGATATTCAATTCTGTGGCCAGCATGTAGCAAGCACGAACAATCAATTCAGACAGGTGGGAACCAATCTCGTGATGCTCGAGTCCTGTTTGTTAACGCATCTCAGTACTGGTTCGATGTTTCGAGCATTCTGTCCTCTTGCAATGAGGCGGATAGAGTGGTTGCTATCAACTTTGGATCGGCACCCAAGATAGCAGACAGCATTGTAAGCCATCCAAAAAGCTAGAACATCGAGTTTCAGCAAAAGTAGATTCGGACATATTCGCTCGAATCGTTACTAACGCTGTTTCTTCAATCCCAGGCTGCGGAACCTGGTCAGGAGACATGGCCCGATGGCGTCCAGCAACTCTATCAATTTCCCAATCGATGGTTTATTCGAAAAGAGCAGAGTGATTTCGGATGGGACTGGGGACCGGCTTTCTCGCCGACAGGGTAGGTGTATCATAACCAAGACTTTAACGCGCGAAAGCTGATTTTCTGCTCTTACCTCTACAGCCCCTGGCAGCCAGCATACGTCGTACAGCTATGGGAGGACGAAATTCAGGTTCGGAACAGTTTGGTCGACATCTATCGTCGAGGTCAATTGAACAATCTTCCTCCGGATCAGAGCCAACCATTCATCATGAACGCAAGTCTGGACTATTTCGGATCTCTTTCGTCGGGAGCAACGATCAACTACAAACTCACAACGACTGACAACGAAACCACACTGGCCAGCGGTCCTCTGGAAGGTGTTAACGCAACAGAATCCGCGATAAGTGGCATGGTCACGATACCAAGCGAAGCCGTTGAGCTCTGGTGGCCCACCGGTATGGGTAATCAAACACTGTACTATGTGACGGTCGAACTTCTGTCTGCGAGCAACAAGACCCTTGCAACTGTGACGAAACGAGTTGGGTTCCGCACAATCGTTCTCAACAGCAACCCAATATCGGATGAGCAGTTGGCTCAAGGCATTGCGCCAGGCAACAACTGGCACTTCGAGATAAACGGAAAGGAATTCTACGCCAAAGGTTCCAACTTCATTCCTCCAGAGGCATTCTGGACGACAGTAACACCAGAGAGAGTTGGTGGTCTCTTCGACACTGCCATTGCCGGTAATCAGAACATGTTGAGAGTCTGGTCCAGCGGCGCGTACTCACCAGACTTTATGTACGATCTGGCAGACGAGAAGGGGCTCCTCCTGTGGAGTGAATTTGAATTTGGCTGTGCATTGTATCCATCTGACCCCGAGTTTCTGGACAACGTACGACAAGAAGCAGAGTACCAAGTCAGGAGAGTCAACCATCACCCATCGCTAATCTTTTGGGCTGGTGGCAACGAACTGGAGAATCTGGAGCTTCCTAACGTGAACGCAACTGCTCCTGAAGAATATGATCGCTACCTGGCGGAGTATGAAAAGTTGTTCCTCCACACTCTACTGCCTGTGGTGTATGGCAACAGCAAGAGTATCAGCTATCAACCATCTTCTACATCCAATGGCTGGCTCTCACTCAACCACAGCGCACCTCCGAATGAGATCATGATTCAGCGATACAACAACAAGACCGAAGGCTCGATTTACGGTGAAAGAGACTTGTCCGCACGCCCCGAACTCTTCGTTTGGCACATCGGCTGACCGTTACTTCTCCAGCTACAACTACAATCCCGCATCTTTAGGCAACGCATCCGCATACCCAGTAGGTCGCTTCAGTAACGAGTTCGGCTATCACTCGATGCCGTCGATTCAGTCCTGGCGCCAACAGATATCGGAGCGGGACCTTCATTTCAACTCAACAACCATTGTAAAGCGTAACCAGCACAACCCACCTGGTAACCTCGACACCAACAACCTGACCAATTCGCTGGTTGGCCAGGGCCAAATGACTCAAGCAGTTGAGATGTGGTACCCTCCAATCAACAAGACTGACTCTGCTGGGAACTTCTCTGCCTGGAGCCATGCTACACAAATCTTTCAGGCGGAGTTCTACACTTCTCAGATTGAGTTCTATCGTCGAGGAGCAGGGTTGCCGGAACGACAGCTTGGAAGCTTGTACTGGCAGCTTGAAGATCTTTGGTATTTGATCTTGCAGCACTCGTCGCCAACATATGCTGACATGTCCTAGGGTCGCTCCAACGTGGAGTAGTGTAGAGTACGATGGTCGTTGGAAAGTCCTCCACTACGCCGCAAAGAAAGCCTACGAGCACATCATCATCGCTCCCTACTTCGATCGATCCACAGGCAACTTGAGTGTCTGGGTAAGTTCGGATCTCTGGARTCCAGCTCAAGGAAAGGCCACTCTCACATGGTATGACTGGAACGGAACGAAACTCGATATTGGCACCAACACATCCACCGTGGATGTGACTGTCGGTGCAATCAACAGCACACAGGTCCTGCAGACTTTCACCACAGACCTCCTGGCCCAGCACGATGTAAATGACGCCATCCTACACATGGAAGTTGAAGTTGAAAGCCAGCTACCCACTTCGAATGAAACGCGAACTTTCAAGAATGATAAGTGGTTCCACCCCGCAGCTTTGAAGACCGCGAAACTGGTCGACCCAGGTTTGGAGTTGAGTTATGATGAAGATAGCAAGAACTTCACTGTAACTGCGACCAAGGGTGTTGCGGCTTGGGTGTGGCTTGACTATCCTGCCGGCTCTGTGCTGCATTTTGATGATAATGGCTTTTGGTTGGGTGCGAATGAGACGAGGCAGATTGGATATACGGTGAAAAGTGATGCGACGAATGGAGGGTGGATTCAAGGGGTCACTGTCAGTTCCATGTGGAATTCGACCTTGGCGGAGTAAGATTTCCGAGGAGGATGTGCTTTCTGAGAGAATAAATGCAGAGAGACTCGAGTAATTGGGTGGATGCTCGAGGCATGAAGTATAGGTCGCTAGGAGAGAGCGTGTAGGGGGAGAGGAGATAGGCAGCTATTCCCGAATTACTGTTGCATGAAGTGATGTTCTTGTTCTTGTCGTTGGCCTTACTCTACACGTCTGAGTCTRTATCATGCCTGATGTGTAGTATGGAATATCATGTGAAGACACACAAAACTCCAAAGTGAAAGTGAAGCTAGCAAAGTCGCGCGGAACTGACTCCGTCAAATCGCGTTTCCTTTGACGACGACAATCGTGATTATTCCATCTTCATCTACAACAACCAACTCCACATCCTCGTCACGACCAATCTCACCACAAATCGAGACCATCGTTGTCCAACTGTTCCTCTTTTCGTCAAGCGTCTATTGATCACACCGACACTTCATCCACCTCCGATAGCATCATCCGCGCGCGCGCCGACATAGCTGCCACTTCACTTCCTCCTTCGAGCACGGCGCAATGGAGCAATACGGCGGATACGATGGCATGGACACGGATGACAGCGGACCAAAAGTGACCATTCGCGAAACGACACCCACAACCATCAAGTTCGCGCTGAGCAACACCAACCTCGCCCTCGCCAACTCGCTGCGTCGCGTGATGCTCGCCGAGATTCCCACAATTGCCATTGACCTGGTCGAGATCGAGGCCAACACCTCGGTGCTGGCCGACGAGTTCATTGCACACCGCCTCGGCCTGATTCCACTGTCGACAAAAGGCGTMGAGGAACTGCTCTACTCCGCCGATTGCCCGAATTGTGAGGAGTTTTGCGAACACTGCTCCGTCATCCTACGCCTCAGTGCTTCGAACAGAAACAGCGACCAGAATCTCAAAGTCTTTGCGCGCGATCTCTTTGTGGAAGCAACCGGCAACAATGCACACCTGTACAACGCCCGCAATGGAGCCGGTGCCTCCGCTGACGAACTGCCACCACGCGGCGCCCCCATCCTCATGGATACCAAGGGACAGGGGGCTCTGATTTGTCAACTACGACGTGGGCAGGAGATCCGCATGAAGTGCATTGCGAAGAAGGGCATTGCAAAGGAACACGCAAAGTGGGCGCCAACTGCCGCGATTGCATTCGAATACGATCCATGGAACAAGCTACGGCATACCACTCTTTGGTATGAAACGGACGCAAAGGCTGAGTGGCCTGCGCCAGCAAAGAACGGGACATGGGAGGAGGAGCCACAAGAAGGGGATAAGTTCGACTACGACGCGGAGCCCAACACATTCTACATCGAGCTCGAGGGAACCGGAGTCATGTCACCGGACAACATCCTTCACTCGGGGATCAGAGTGTTGCAAGCGAAATTGGCGGGTATTATTCGCGATCTGGATGCAGGCGCGGAGGGTGCGAATGCTGGCGGAGACTTTGGAGGAGGCTTCAGTCCTCCAGTAGATCCCATGGCGAATGGTGCAGGAACTGCATATGGCGGGCAGRGTGCATATGGTGGAGGTTTGACTCAATATGGTGGACAAACCCCTGGTCTCGGCAACCAGACCGTCTATGGTCAGGCGACGCCTTACGGGCAGCACGGCGGAGGACGTGGCTACTAAAGATGGAGATCATGACTGTATCAGTATGGCTTTGAGATTTCACAGCGAAGGCGTTTGGGTAGTCATTCGATGGGAGAGGGAGGGGAGAGCGAGGCCATGCCCTCAGTGGAGATGAGGGGCACACAATGGACGAAGAAGCTCTTTGGTGGTAGTCTACGGCCTCAGCCCAAGCAACAGAGACGGCGAAGGTCCAACTCTGTGATTGAAGGATGAGTCAAGGATCCAACGTAACACGTTGCGTTTCTTGCATTTGACATCTTACATCCCATTCCATTCCCTCTACCTCAGTGACTACACACTTGTTTCTAATCATCATCAACATAATTCTCCTGTCCGGACCCCTGAAGCTTCGGCTTCGTCCACATATACCGCTTCGCAATTCGCACCCATTCCTCAACTTCACYGTATCGCCGTTGCTTATCCTCTTCATACTGCACCATATCCGCAGCAATCGACACAATCTCCGTCACATTGAATCGATTCAAAGGTCCATCTCGTCTGCAATATCTCCTGAAAATCTTCACCCACAAGCGATCGCCTGCGAATTCCTCGAGTCCCGTTCGCAAAGCATCGATTTCAATGGCAGTCCAGTCGATCTGTCGAGCTTTCTCCGTGGAAGCGAGTGAAGGTCCGAATCGTGGGGCGAAGACTTCCAATCGCTCAAAGGGTTCGCCGTTGCCGTCTGTGTCTGGTTCGAGATCAGGTACGCGGAGGTGGGCAATTTTCCACCTGGGTCGGAGGCTGGGTTCAACGTGCCATCGTTCATCATGGAGTCTCATCCATTGCTCTCGGATTTCGGCGCGTTGTTTGGCGAGGGCGTCTTCTCTTTCAAGTCGTTCTTCGATCGTTCTGTCCGCTTCAGCACGGGCTGCATGCTCCAGTTTTTCTTGTTCTCGTTCTTGATGTCGGCGTATTTCGCGGATGAATCTGTCCTGCACTGGTCTCAGTGCCGCTACGATCTCTTTGACGGGCTGCTTGACATTCAGCCCTTCTGTGGGACTGCAGTATTTCTTGCACACCGTGTCGTACAGTGAAGTGATCGCGCGTAGAAGCGAGGCAACGACGCCCAAGTGATGGATGGTGATGGACCGTTGCGGTGTTAGCTCACCATCCTCCTTGTCCATCTCTCCGTAACAGTCAACCGCATGTCGTACGAGCTTTGTCAGATTYGCAAACAGATGGAAGTAGATGTTGTTGACCTTGTCTTCGTTCACAAAGTATGCCTGTGTTGTCTCCAAAGCGCGGACTTCCTCGCAAATCCTGGCCAGTTCTTCCGGCGCATCTGACGCCATCTCTAGATCATCTGGAACTGCTTYCAATTCAGACATCTTGGACTTTGCTTCCCGACAGAGGTTCTTCAACGATATCACCTGGGCATCATCAAGGTCCACAACAGACTTGCTATACTTTATGCCCTCACGGTGAGACCATCCGATGTCGCCGAGGGTCTTGTATGCTTGACGCAACAAAGACTGCTGGCCATACAACTCATGATATTGCCCCAGGTCAATGCGCTCCATAGTCTCTACAGATTGGACTGTCGCTTCAGGTGTGACGGCTCTCCGTTTCCTAGGCTGCTCAAATGTTTGGTGAATCTCGTCATTATTGGGACCCGCGAGGTCGATTTCATCGCCTGCAATACTTTGCTGAGGATCTACGGGACGCTTGCGATTCACAGGTCTCTCGATTGCTCTCTTTGAAGCCTGGGTTCTCTCCGCATAAGTAATCACAACCTGGGGAGAAGTGCGATCGACACCACCCGAGGCTGGCTCCCTGGCTGATGATGCAACGGGCTTGGAGCTTCGAGTGTTCCTGGTCTTGCGTCTAGTTGCAGCAGTTTTTTCGCTAGCAGCTTCGAGATCTTTGGCAGATTGGCGGTCGGCCTGAGATTCAAGCTCATTGCTGCCAGGTCCAGCGCCCATATTACTCTCGACAGCATTAGCAAGTGCCTGTGAAGATTTGTCTGCTACAGGAGAACACTGCGCACGGCGGGCTTCCTCAGGTGGCTCCTCCTCTGTATGAGCTGGCCCACCAGTGCGTTTTCTACTTCAAAACGGCATCAGCATTGCTTCACTCACGTAAGTGACATACGGTGTATAGACCAACGTATTCACTTTGTAGTATTTCGACCTACCCCGGAGAACGATGCGGCGACTTCTGCGCATTCAGTGCCGTCAACGCTGGCGCTGAATCCGCAACTTCTGGCCGTTCCGTAGGCAAAGGCTGACTGACCACAGTGCGAGCGTCATCACGTCTGGGTGAAATGGTCCCATTCGGAATAGCTTTGATCTTTGGTTTGCGGCTCCCTTTCTCTGGAGAGCTTAGCTGATCGAATCTGTCGCGAGAAGGACCACGTCCGATGCGTCTGAGAGTTTTGCCTTCACCAGTCTTCTTCGCTCTTACAGCGGGCATAACAGGGCGCGTTTGAGGTCTTGATGGCATGACCAACTTCCCAGAGGAGACTCGTGGTTTGCTAGGCCCAGCTCGCGCGCCGGCCTGGCCGGTGGCATTCTGAAGCTCATTTTCTATTTGTTGTGTCGCGAGGTCACCCATAATGAGCTGGGATACCTCACGTGCACGTGCATTCCGGCACGGTAATTTATGGTGTAATCGACAGCGCAGCACGGTCCGCGTGTTCCATCGTTGTATGATTCGTGTCAATGTTTGGTGTAGTCCATGTCAACACACGGGTGTGTGGTTGATTGAAGGTCGAAGCTCACCGGGATTTCCTCGGCATCCCTCAGAACTTCCAACTTTCCAAAGCACGTCTGGTCCGCCTTGACATTATCGACCCTGTACAATCACGCAACACCATAAAAGATTTGGAGCATGGTGAACTCTGGCACGATTACTCAGTCATCAACACACCTTTCCCGCTTAAAAGATGTTGCGCAGCACCAGTTTGCCGTGCCGTCAAAGAGAATAAACGATGGCGATGATCTCGACTTCTTCTTCACCTCAACTGCATACCGGGACATCACAACATGGCTCCTTCAGCTGACGCGGTCGATGTTCCCGAGGAAGAATGATGATGGATCATCCACGCCGTGCACTCTTGACGTATCGCTTGAACTACCACCAAACATTCAAAAGCTGCAGACCCTGCTCGGCAGGTATTCGAGCTTCATCCAGCAGGCTCCTCCAGATACAGGACCAAGAAGATTTGGCRATGTCGCATTTCGCAAGTGGTTCCAGGTCGCGGAGAATGACTCGTCCCGGCTTTTAAGCGAGTATCTCGTCGAGACCTCCGTCTTCTCTGCCGTCAATACAGCTGAACAAGATACACTCTGCGATGAACTCAAGTCGTATTTGCTTGGGGGCTTTGGCAGTGCACCACGCCTAGACTACGGTACAGGGCATGAATTGAGCTTTCTGGCGTTTCTTGGCTGTCTCTGGAAGCTCGGAGTCTTCCAAGCAGGCGAGGAGCAGGCAATTGTAGTTGGAGCTGTACAGCCGTAAGCAAGGCCATTTACTTGGTCCTTCATCCTCTAATGCCATTCGCAGATATCTTGTGCTTGTGAGGAAACTGATCTTAACATACACTTTGGAGCCCGCAGGATCGCATGGCGTGTGGGGTCTCGACGACCATAGCTTCTTGCCTTATATCTTTGGCWCTGCGCAAATGGGCCCAGCCATATCACCTGCCGACCACAATGCACCGATCCCGGTCGAAGGCTCTTTACGTGGGGCGCCCTCACCAGCATTGGTAGCAGACAAGTCTGCGGTTTTACAGTACAAGGAAATCAACATGTACTTCTCAGCAATCCAGTTCATCCACGACGTTAAGACAGGACCTTTCTGGGAGCATTCTCCAGTCTTGTACGACATCAGTGGGATCAAAGATGGGTGGGGTAAGATCAACAAGGGCATGCTGAAGATGTATGCTGCAGAGGTGTTGGGCAAGTTCCCGGTCGTGCAGCATTTTCCTTTCGGAAGTATGTTTCAGTGGGTTCGAGATCCCGACGCCGTAGCAGCTCCCTCAACTTTCCACGCCAGGCAGCAACCGTCAACCATCAAGACCGAGGACGTATCTTCTGGGCAATCTGCTTCTGTATCAGGCACCAAGGCTCCCTGGGCTCAACCTGGTGTCGGGATGCCWCAGATGCAGGCTGCTACGGGTATGCCGACTACGAGAGCGCCATGGGCCGGCCGGCCGTCCGCCGGGCTACGCACGAGCATGCCAGCTCCCGCACCGCGCCGGTCTCTGCCCAAGAGGGAAGACCAGTAAGTTGGTGATCCGTTTGCTGCTGGAGCATGTTCTGTTTACGAGGCAAAGAGGAGGCCTCAGATGGGGCTGTCATGTACTGCATAACTCAGAGCATGCTGGTACCCACATCGGACGATTTACGCTTAGATGACAATGCATAGAACTGTAATTTCTTTGACTTTTTGAGAGCACCACGCAACGTGCAATGAACCCTCATCTCCACTCCTCGCGCGTGCGCGTGCGCGCGCCGCGTGCCTTGAGCGTGCCCTAAGTGCGGAGCATTTCCCTGGAAGCTGTTTCTAATTATAGAGCATCGGTCCCACTTGTGCCAAACCGCGTCAATACAGCTTCCTCCGCGAACGAGGCGGATTCATGTAAGGTACATCGCTACAAAGTCTGGGATCTATCCATCCAACCAGGCATCCAAGTACTCGGCACCTGAGCGTCAAGTAGGGATCTTTGAGAAGATATTTCATGTGGACCGTGCCTTGCCGACCTGAGTCTCATTTCACTAGCAGGCAGGTACATTACTGGTCGGGGACAAAAAGGCCCCGAGCTATTGAGAAGCTCTCGCGGACAAGGTCTTTGCGACGCATCCTCGAATACGACCTCGTCGACTTTCGCCGCATCACACGAAATAGCAGCGACAAGGATCTAGCCCACTCAAATCAGCCTACCACAACACAATAAGCAAACATGCCGGGCGTTCGTAAGTCGGCCGTAGGACAGACGATCAGGACGGCTTACTGACACTTGTGACAGCTCCCGATGCGTATGACGATGTACTCAATCCCTTTTGGAACGATCACTGATTACATTTAAGCGTCGAGAGGGTCAAAGGCTTGCTCAAGGGCATGTTTCGGCGTGGAAAGAAGAGCAAGACAGAGCCGGAACAGCAACAGCAAAAGCCTGAGCAGCCTGCAGCGACCCTTCCACCTCCACCACCACCTCCTACCAATGTAGCGCCGGCTGCGTCGACCTACACAACAACTTCCCCTGCAGCGGACAAAGCTAGCCCACCAAACAGCGATAAGAAGCTTCCGGCCACMCTTGACAAGGCGCAACCGGCCGTGCCCGTGGAGAAATCGGTGGAGCCAGCGCCTGCTGCAGCTGTGAAGAAGGAGAGCGACATACATGCTTCGACGGCAGCTTCGGCAACCCCAGCTATTCCTCCACCTCCATCGGATGCATTTGAGAGCGACCCCGCACCAGCGGTGCCCCCAAAGAACGATGGCGCGAAGGAGGCGGTGAAGCCAGCGGAGCCTTCAGGTATGGCGCATTCTTTGCTTCAATCGATGAACCGAGTTGACATGTCACCAGTCGATCATGATGTTTCGCCCTTGTCTGCCTCGCCGTCAGTCGCCGCTGCTACATCTGCCCCGGTGGCCACCACACCAGAAGTCACCAAGCCTGCTGAAGCCGCTCCAATCGCTGCGCCAGCAGCGCCAGCAGCGCCAGCAGTTGCACACTCCGACGAAAAGATGCCGGTCGAGTCCGAGGTGTCTCCAAGCCCAGCGAAGCCTGCCACGTCAACGAACGAGATGAGCGCGACTTCGGGACCGCTGCCAGACTTTCCTCAGGGTGAAGCCAAAGAATGATCGTTGCACATTGCCTGACTTTTTGCTGAGAGAAACGAGCTTAGTTTATCGAAGATCGGAATCGATTCATTCGATGCCGTCCTCGAATTGCTTGCTTCGTAGCACGACCTCTCCGCGAATACGGTGTGGGGGATGAAGCAAGAGCCTTTGCTTATCTTGTTGTTGCGAAGGTGTTTATGGGGCAGTTCCATCTTTGGAAAGGCGTGTGTAATACTTCTTGCTGGCAGCTTTCAGTTGCGTGTTACTCTATACCCTAGCGTGTTAAGCTGATGAATGCGATCGATGTCTGAAGTGTGTTGCAAGTTGTTGTCTCTGGCAAACATTGCGTACTACGCTTTCCTCAACAAAAAAAAAAAGATTGGGAAGCCCAGACGAAGGCCATAACCATGACCACGGCGCGTTTCTCTGCCACGGCGCGTTTCTCTACCACGGCGCGTTTTTCTGCCACGGCACGTTTCTCAATCACAGCACGATGTTCGCTTCTCTTCATGAACTCCGTGACAATCATGCGCAATCCCATGACAACGACATGTTCTTTGACGAGCACAAACGCAACGTCTGTCAACGACGAATCAACAGCAAACATCCATCCTGAACAAATCTTGCATGTGACATTCATTGTTGTTGTTGATCGGCATTGTTCCAAGCCTCACGTCCGACGTCGGCGATTGCGTGCTTTGGACTCTCAACTTCACAAAAAGTCTGCTTGGGAATCAGATGTCGGCGAGCGACGGCCAGCGATCTAGGTGAGGCGAGACTTCTCTAGTGAATGATGATTTGATTTCCTTTGAGTGCACTGTCTCCATCTCCACATTCCTCTCTGCGCTTCGCAAGAACAATCCACCTCCAAGTTGAGGCATACGAGCGTGGAGACCTGAACCTTTCCAATAGCCGCCACCATGCATCTCCAAACAAGCGAATCGTCTGGTCCGGCTGGCTCAACACAGCAGCAACAGAAGCCGAAGCAGCCAAATTCGACAGCCCTCCCCTTTGGACAGAATGTTGAGCTGTCATCGCTTTCTGGACCGACATACTTGACTGCGCAGACTCTTGTCCAGCAAGTCGCCTATGCTCTCTCGGACAAGCTGTTCTCCTTCTCGCCCGAGTCCTTCGACCTCGACATCGCAGCACGTGCCTGGTCGGACGCGAAACAGAAGAATGTATACGGCGAAGTGACGGGCGTGCAGGGCCTTGAGACACGCAGCGGCGCGGGCACTCTGGCCTTGGGTTACATGTTCAGTCCAGACTTCGATCTAAGCAAGAGACACGTTCCGCAGTCCATTGTTGCCTCGGCGGGCAGTTTGCTGCACCTTCGTCCCGCTTTGGACCAACTCAGTCTGCTGTACGATGTTGCCAACCCAACTGTTCTGCAGGTTGCTGCAGTGGACTACGCCGCCGAGACACAGGCTGGTCTTGTCACCGACTACACTGCGGCCTTGACACTTGCCGAAGAGCTGGGATTGGGGTTGGTGGCAAGCAAGAGTGCATATGAGATCCAGCACATGTCGTTGCTCTCAACTCTGCTTTCATCGATCATCCCAACAATCCACACATATGATGGGATCACCGTCGGCCGCGAGACGACCCGCGTCGTTGATGTCCTTGGCCTGCCAGGACTCAAGCGTACATACGACAGCGTGCTGAGCGCTGTCAAGGATGACATCGCCTCGAAGCGATTCACGAATGAGGGCAAGCTGTCTAAGCTACTTCTCGCGTTTAATGCTGAACTCGGCACCGAGTACAGAGCATTCGAGTACCACGGCCATGATTCTCCAGACCACGTTCTCGTCGTGTTTGGCACCGTGGAAGCCAGCCTGTCTGCACAGGTTGCCGAAGCACTCGCTCAGCAGGGCGCCAAGGTTGGTGTGATCAACGTACGCGTGTACCGCCCATTCGTGGAAGAAGACTTTCTTTCTGCTTTGCCACCCACCGTTCAGCAGATTACGGTTCTTGGCCAGGTCAACGACAAGCCTAGCGCCTTGGACTCTAATGTAACCAGCAGCCTATATGCCGATGTCGTTGCTGCTGTCAACTTCCAGAGCATGACTTCTGGCAAGACACCCAGCGTCTTCGAGGTCAAATACGCACGTGAGACTGTGTGGACAGTTTCCAAGATCCAGGGACTGCTCCAACAGCTTGGGGCCAAGTCTGGCGAATCTGATGCACAGCTGCCTGGCCTTTCACTTACCGCCAAGGATACCAAGCAGTACACTTTCTGGGATGTCAGCTCAAGCAAGAGTGCCAATGCACCGCTTATGCTCGGCCAACTCCTTTCCGACGACAGCTCGCTTAATGTGGCTGTTCGCTCCGGCCACGACAACCTCGTGCAGGGCGGTGCTCTCAGGACTGACCTGCGTGCGTCCTCTAAAAGCATTGAAGCCGCTTACAGTGTGAAGGATGCGGATGTTGTTGTCATTGGGACAGAGAAGCTCCTCAAAGACTTCGCTGTCCTTTCGAGCGTCAAGGATGAGGGYGTCGTCATCTTGAAATCTTCTGGCTGGAAGGACGAGGATGTTGAGAAGACGCTCACTACACCTGTACGCAAAACCATTGCAGCTAAGAAACTCGCGCTTTGGGTGTTGGATGTTTCGGCAAGCCCGCTTGTGGAAGAAAGCGATGAGCTCGAGTCTTACTTGCTGCAGCTTGCGTTCTTGAAATTGTCCAAGCCAGAGGTCTACGAGGCTGGATTGAAGAAGCTGAATGCCGGTGGCGATGCTTTGGACGCTCTTGCCAAGGATCTTGAGATCGCGTTGAAGCAGATTGAGATCCCTGAAAGCTGGCTCACAGCTGAATTGGAGGAGAACGAGTCTCTCCCAGTTTCTGATGATCTGAACATCAACAGCTTTGCGCCATACGAGGCAGCTGATGACGAGCCGCCATCTTACCTCCGCAACTGGGAGGTGGCGGCCCGTGGTCTTGTTTTCAAGGAGGCATATGGGACCTCGACAGCGCTCAGGCCAGAGCTGAGCACCAAGACTGCTATTGTCCACGTCAAGGAGCACCGCAGACTGACGCCTGAGAGCTACGACCGCAACATCTTCCACATTGAGTTCGATCTTGGAGACAGCGGCGTCAAGTACGAGATTGGCGAAGCCCTCGGCATTCACGCTGAGAACGACAAGGCGCACGTGGAAGAATTCATCAAGTGGTACGGATTGGAACCCGAGGAGATTGTCGAGGTACCAAGCAGAGAAGATCCATCCATTCTGGAGAACCGCACAGTCTATCAGTCTTTGGTGCAAAACATTGACATCTTTGGTCGTCCTCCAAAGCGTTTCTACGAGGCGCTCAGCGAGTTCGCTTCTGAGGATAAGGAGAAGACGGAGCTGCTCATGTTGGGAACCGGTGGCAACCAGGAAGCACAGCTAGAGTTCAAGCGCCGCGCTGAAGTCGACACCATCACCTACGCCGACGTWCTCCTTGAGTTCCCATCTGCGCATCCAAGCTTCCACGACATTGTGCGCATCGTCAGCCCCATGAAGCGCAGAGAGTACTCTATTGCTTCTTCACAGAAGGTCACACCCAACAGTGTCAGCTTGCTGATCGTCACTGTGAACTGGGTCGATCCAAAGGGACGCGATCGCTTCGGTCAAGCCACCCGCTACCTCGACGCACTTCCCGTCGGTGCCCCTGTCACCGTTTCGGTCAAGCCATCCGTGATGAAGCTCCCACCCAAGACCACGCAGCCCATCATCATGGCTGGTCTTGGAACTGGTCTCGCGCCTTTCCGCGCCTTCGTTCAGGAACGTGCTTGGCAGCGCGACCAGGGCATGCCCATTGGCGACGTCTTCCTCTACATGGGAGCCCGTCACCAGCGCGAGGAGTACTTGTACGGTGAAGAGTGGGAAGCATACCAAGATGCCGGTGTCATCACTCTTCTTGGACGTGCTTTCAGCAGAGACCAGCCTCAGAAGATTTACATTCAAGACCGCATGCGCCAGACCATTGACGACATTCGCCGTGCATACCTGCGGGAAGATGGTGCTTTCTACCTGTGTGGTCCTACCTGGCCCGTGCCAGATGTCACAGCGGTGCTTGAGGAGGCAGTTGAGACTGAAGGACGAGCTGAGGGCAAGAAGAAGGATGGTCCCAAGGAGATTGAGAGGCTCAAGGATGAGCTGCGCTATGTTCTGGAAGTG
Source organism: Ramularia collo-cygni (assembly GCF_900074925.1). Classification (NCBI taxonomy): domain Eukaryota; kingdom Fungi; phylum Ascomycota; class Dothideomycetes; order Mycosphaerellales; family Mycosphaerellaceae; genus Ramularia; species Ramularia collo-cygni. Next base: position 21,605 of record NW_019716257.1, on the reverse strand, counting down.
TACTAGTTGATGTGAGTTCTGTTGGCATTATTTGCGGGCCTGTGTTGGCATAGACAAATCTAGATAGACGATCAATCCTTCGATTCGAAAGCCAGACTTGCTGTCTATCCGGGGCTTTGTCAATCACTCCGCCCCTCGGCCCACCTCGGGGTGAGTGGCCATACGCAAATTCGTGATTTCTAGAGGGCCATACGTAAAAAAATTGGACTTTGCTTAATGTAGTACTAAGATTTGATATATCCTAATCAAAATAGTGGAGCGCTAATGTGTGTGAGATCAGAATTTGGACCCTAAACTACGACCTCGACTTTTTCAGCTTTTTATAAACAGATTTATAATACCCTTCTATAGGGAAATAAAAGAACATTAGGGTAGTAAATTTATAAAGCAAGATTCTACAAATATTTGCATGTATTTAGATTTTAAAAAAAGTGTTAAATTCTAATATAATGCCCTTTTTTACGTATAGCCCTCTAAAAATCACGAATTTGCGTTTAGCTACTTACCCCGAGGCTACGAGGGGCTAGCGAGACTATTAAAGCCCCGGCTCCTTAGTATTAAAAAAAACGGATTACGCTAGTCTAACCTATAACATAGATTAATTTATTTATTCTTATCTAGAACGTTATATACTAGCTATCTACTTCTAAACACTTAGAGTACCTTACTAGTATCCTCTTTATTACGTTATTAATCTTTTCCTAAGTAATCTTATCTTAGGCCGAAAGGGCTATATTAATATAATCCTCCTTATTCCTTCTTATTTACTTTCGGTGTTTAGTCTTAAATATTAAAGTAACCGTCTTAATTAAAGTTATATCTAGAGATAGCCTTAGTATAAAGTAATAGTTAATACTAAGCTTAGCTTTATATTTAACTAAGGACTTAGAGGTATATAATAAATTACGGTCCTCTTAAAGAATAAAGTCCTCGTTATTATTAATCTATTACTTTATAATCCCCTCTAATACTAGCTCTTTATATATCTTAGAAGTTATCTTACTATTTATATTAGAAAGGATCTCGTAATAATATAGCTTGCTTTTATAGTTCTAGCTAGTAGCGTACTAGAAGTAAATAACCTTACCTTCTTTATCGTTACGGTTAAGATTATCGTTATCCTTATCCTTCTTATTAAGTATCTTACTACCCTCCTTTCGACGGATATAGTCCTTTACGTAACGATAAGCGTTACTAGCCTTATATAGGATCTAGTAGCGGTTTTCTTCGTATCCGTAGCCGTAATAGATCTCGTCTAAAAAGCGTATCTTATATAGCTAGCTCTAGTTATTAGCCTCGTTCTTTTATATCTCCTTTATAAAGTCGATACGATAGGAGGCTAATATATTATTAACCTCTTCCTTAGAGGCCGTAATATAGAACCGTATATCCCTATCCCTTAGTACCCTTTTTAGTATACTATTAGAGTAATTAGGTATCTTATACTCGTACCTTAAACTATCTAGCTTTTAATCGTGTCCTTCGTATTTATTATTATTAATTAGGCTGTCTATCTAATCCTTCTTTTCCTTAGAGATAATCGCCTTTTATCTACGTATTTCCTCCTTTTTAATCCTCCTATCGTAGCTATTAATAATTCGATTAATTATTGCTTAACTACGTCGAATCTACTACTCTAGTTTACGACGTATTAGGCTCCGTATAAGGCTATTAACCTCGCAAAATTTAGCGAATTTAATAGCTCCCTTTACTCTATATTTCGTAGGTATATCTATATAAGAAGGCATTGCGTAGTTATATAGTAATTAATAAAAGAATATAGCTTGGATTGCGACGAGGATTGCTAAGCGATCCGTTTATTTTAATACCAAGGGGCCCGGATACTTTGTCGCGGTTAAACATTCCCTTAATCGGCTCTGGGTCCGATGCTGCTTGAGACTGATGTCATCACTGATAATTGCCATGCACAACACTTCAATGCTCCAGTCTTTTATTCTTTTCTTCTTGTCTTCATCTAGCCTTTTCACCCTTCATCAACAACTCGAAATCAAGAACCCAATCCCATCCACAATCAAAAAATGTTCACGACAACCCTCCGCAGAAATGTCCTCGCCCCTCAAAGCTTCGCTCTGAGACAAGTCGCCATCCCTGCACGAAACTTCCAAACCTCATCGATTATCCGAAAAGAAATCGAGAGCAAAGACAGCATCAACACAGAAAGTAGAGAGTATTCCAAAACTGGAGGAGACGGAGCCGCGTCCCAAAAGACCGAAGACGCAGCTTTCAATCCTGACAAGACGAGACCTGAAGAGGAGCGGGAGAGTGCTAAGCAACAGAGTGGAGGGGTGAGTTTTGTGAAACTTGGAAAGAAAGAAAGACTGTGTTGAAGGTAAAAGGATAATAATGATGCTGATTGTTGTGTTTTTATTCAGGAAGAGAATGATCCGTTGAATGTTTCGCCTGCTAATCCGGATATATCCCAGGCGAGGGGAGCGCAGGAGGGTGGAGCTATGGGTTCGAAGAGTGAAACTGGGGAGGGGAGTGAGAGGGCGAGAAGTAGTGGTGGGGGAAGTCCGGCGAAGAGGGGGGGTGGGAAGAGTGGTTAAGATGTTGTTGGATTGGCTTTGGGATGTTCCAAGTGGTTTGCGAGTATGGAGAGGTAATGGGCTGTGAATGGATAGTGCATGGTTCCTGAGGGAGTTCCGCTTTAGCAGAACGTACAAGATTACGATTTGATGCTCTTCGAAGACGCGTCTCTTTTGTAGGTACTTCTGATACATCGATCCAGACAAAGGCAAATCGTGACCAACGTCCGAGACAGACTTGACTTGAAGTAGCACCTTGATACTTCCTTGTTGCAAGCAGCTGTTGCGTCGTGGATATCGCTGGATAATCTTAGATGCCCTTACTCCTCGTATGATTCTCTACTTCTCCATGATCCCATAAATACGAACGAGACAAGGGTTAAACGATTTCGTTCTGTATTGACATCTAATCGTAAATGCTAACCGTAAATGCTCCTCTCAAACCGCCAATCCTCGCCTCTCATACATAAATGCCRCTGATTTGCAATCCAACTCCAACAATGCAATGCAATGAGATGCCGTGAAAATCATGCTCAGACTCTAGTACTTGCCAGATCCAATACCGCCAGTCATAGGCGCGACAACGCTAGACCGACGACGCTCATCGATATCCACGACCGAGAGTCTCTTCTCGTCGTAGTGCACAGTCTGCACGACGCCTCCCATAGCCCCACCTTCAAGGGATGTAGCAATGACTTTCTCGCCCTTGACACGGAGGACGTGCCAGCCGCGTGTGCACCAGTGGTATCTAGAGCGAGGTAAGCAGATGTTCCCACATATCTCGGAGGATGGGGAGTTATATAGAGGTTTCGAGACGTGCTCTTTGCCTTCCATATTTCCAATTCGACTTACATGGCATAGGTCAGTACGGCCACGAACCCAACGGTTGGCACGATGTAGGAGATTCTGGTGTTGACATTGGTGGCAATTGCTCCCTGGATTGGAGGGAAGACGGCACCACCAGACACTCCCATGACGAGAATTCCAGCACCACCTAGAGCAAAGTAGGGAAGGTAAGCAAGTGTTTCGGATGACGGGATGCTGTATGGAGGTTTTGAGACATGCTCTCTGTCCCCCGTACTTCATCTTGACTTACGACGTGTGTTCTTTCCCAAGTTGGCGGTGCCGAGAGTGAAGATTGTCGGGTACCTGAATCAGAGTAAGTATGTCTCTCGGATGGCATATATGGCGTGGAGAAGCTGTATGAGGGCTCCGCCCACTTGTTTCTCACTTACATTGGGGCCATGAAAAAGAAGATGCTGAGGCTATAGTCAGTCACTGTGTCAAAAGCACTGGGCCATTCTGTTCATCAAACGTACCCTGCAAAAGATGTTAGCAATGTGGCAACCAAGAAGGGATAATAGTCGTATACGTACAGATCAATACACCCACGGCTGCTTTTCCTTGTCCTGCGGAAACGTACGCAGTCAGAGCGATAGCAATGCTAGAGTAGACAACCACTAAAAATGTGTTAGTGTTTGACTTGGCTATTGCACTTTTGGCCTTCTTACAGAGGAAGTTCGATTCGAAAATGACGGCTAGACCTGTGGCCACGAAGCGACCAACAGTGAAAACGACTGAAACCATATTAGCAAATGACCGAGGAAGGGGGATCTGTTCGTTATACTCACTCAGGCCATATGACAGCATCTGCGAGGCTTGAGAATCGGCATAACCGGCGTTCTCGTGAGCGTAGTTGATGAAGAAAGTTGCAATCTGAGAGGAAGTCAGCGTGGATCTTAGCAATAGGGGATAAGCAGAAGACTTCGAGACACGCTCTGAGCTTTCCACACTGAGTTTTACCCACCGTGACTTGGGAGCCCACATAACCTATAGAGTGAAGATGGAAGGTAAGCAAGTGACCTCTGACGGAAAGCTGCATGGAGGTTCGAGACATGCTCTATGCCTCCCATACTTCATGGTGACTTACAGAACTGGGCAATGAACCCGCAGATCATGTTCCACTCCTTGTAGATCGGCTTGTCGACGATAGCCACACCGTACTGTATGACACACAAAATTAGTATGACTGATATGAAAGATAATTGCAAAAAGATATTCGGTATTTACCTCTTGAACAAGAGTAATATCAGTGTTCTGATGAACACCAACATCAGAGTCTCCTCCAACGATGGATGCCGAACGGCCAGCGGCCTCTTCTGCGACTTCTGGGAGTTTGGCGAAGATGAAGAGAACGGCGACGGCGGCTCCAGCGCATGCTACAGCGAGGTAGACGTATTGTACGTTGGTGAGATCGTTCTCGTTGCCGCCTGAGAAGAAAGCCTTGGATGCAATGAGGGGGCCTATGAAGGAGGCGACACCATTCCATGACTGGCAGAACTGCAATCGGGCGGAAGCAGTTGCGGGATGGCCGACTGCGAGAAGGTTAATACCAGTCTTTGGAAAGGGGAAATGTTGTATTTTTTCATGGAGCACATACTAACGACGGCGTAGCTGTTTGCGCTAGTTTCAAGCGTCGCAAGACCACAAGCGATCTGTCACAGAAATGGTCAGCAAGCGTTCAATACCTTTAGAAGTTGATGGCTATAGACTCGACTTACGACGAAAGTACACGCCAGAAAGCCGCCGAACGAACGAAGATGGGTTTCTGGAGACGCGAAGTGCGCTGTTGGCCAGAACATAACAGCTCCGATCGAGTACAACGACAGTCCCATGAGAATCGTTGCCCTGTAACCAAAGCGCTTCATAACCTCGGCAGCAATTGGCGAAAAGAGGAAATACCTAGGAAGGGTCAGCGATGTCTGGCATATTATGTCGTGTGGGCAGAGACATGGCGTAGCTCGGAAGAAACCTTCAAAGTACCCCGTATGCCTTCTGCCCTTTAGTATCTTACCCTCCACCAAAGTACATGACCTGGAGACCAGTCGACTCAAGCTTCGTGATGCCCAACACATTCTGGAAGTGCTTATTGAGCACATCGAGCAGTCCGTAAGAGAATCCCCAGAGAAAGAATAGTGAGATGACCAGGCATAGCGGGAAGATCAATGCTCTTCCAGATAGATAACCACCTGAAACGGCAGGAGCACCGAACACGGCACCTCCAGGCATAGTTGTTGAAGGCGATTCGGGATTCGTGTAGTTGGATTCTTGCTCGTTCGTCCGAGGTGGCGACTCCAAGCAGTTGATCAACGTTCAAAAGACAAAAAGAGGATCTTGAAGCTGGCAACGAAAGACCTAGCTATGCAAGTATGCTGACGGACTCGCTGGATAGCCTTCACAACAGTGGGTATGACAAAAGTCTTTATAGATCAACTCACAATCTGCGCAATACACCAAGCAAAGCGACATCGTTCGCTGACTTCTCCATCTTTGGTCTTTGGACGTTAGTAAGGTTGACGCTACTGCAACAGTAGCGCCACCTAGAGGCATCGAGACACAACCCAGATGCACTCGTTAAACTCCAGAGGCGGGTTTTCTCACAATCGGCCCGTGGCAAGAACAAGGTTTGCCCCTCCACTACTACCCACAAGGCTATCCCATGGGGAAATGAATGGAGAGATTAGGCGATGAGATCTAAGCCGTGAGCGCATGCACCGCTGATTGGTATCGCGAGGTGTGAAGCACGCGACACCAGCGTCCAGCAGCGGTAGGTGTTCGGGAGCATTCCTTGTAGCGCCACTATTCAACCGCATGCTTATGCTCCTTCCGGCATCGTTTCGGCATAGTTACATAGGGCTGTGAGGCAGCATAGCACAGCAGTAGGAAGCTCACTCCGCGGCTGCTAGCAAAGTCACCGGCGTGGCTTCATACGGCTCCTTCTTCCATTCCTGTACTACGTCGGACGCACGAGTCCAGAGATTGGTGATAACCCAACTATGGTGTCACCCTCAATCATCTACGTATTAGCAAATCGTGAGCGGTGTCTCCGTTCCATGGCTTTTGGAGGCGGCCTGGGGACCTTCCAGACGGCAAGGCGCTTAACACGCTCTGCTCTGTTGAGACGCGAACGCCACGTTGCAGTGTACCTCGCATCCGTCGGCAACTTCAGGCTCAGCAATATCAAGCCCCTGTCATAGCTCGTAGCGACTGACGAGGTTGGGGATTGTGAAGTTTTGTGGAGGCGGCCAGATCGTGTGCACGAACGCCATGAAATCCCCAGACGTGAAGGTGCGGTCGGTACCGTGGTACAAGGAAGATGATCTCATTCGCGGTCCTCCAATAGCGTGATCGACGGAGTCTTGACCGCCTTCTAGTGTCCTTCTAGTGTCCTTCTATTCGGGCCTTCTGGGAGTTCTTGTGTGGGGATGGCTTCCCCGAATCGCCTTCAGTTGGCGGCTCGTCAGGACTGATAAGCATTCACGGAGTTTGAAGGCATCATGAGTCGAATCGCCGTCATCGGCGGCYCGACTTACTCTCGTACAGCATGATGCTGCTGTTCCTCGGTTGCTCTCGATCTTTCCACTAGACTTGTCGAGGCTTGGGTCCGTGAGCAATGTACAAGAGGACGCGAGGAGGAAACGCCTGACAACGCGTGGGCAGTTGTTGAGATACCGCCATACCCGTGTAGTACTCGATTTTTCCCCGAGCAGGCGCCCTATGGACAGGCCAGACCATCGAAAGTGTCAACGAATTTCCCCATCTTTTCTGGAGCTGACTCAGATGAGCTACGAAAAAGAAACGATGTGAAAGAAGAATCGATTACGACGGTGAAGTACCCAGTAGGAAAAGAGTTCAAGGTAAGGTACCTAGTTTTACAGCTGAGCCTGCTGTCTCATTGGCTCGGGGAGCTCCGGCGCTAGCTGAAGTCCAGAGATATAACACATCCTGCCTCCCCTCAACAATTGTCCAAATCCAAGGAGAGCTCAAGGGCGGAAAACAGGGCGACTTTTCGATCTCTCTTCGCGTGAGACCACTGATTGGCTCGGATATATCCGGCACTAGCTAAGGTAATTAAAACAGGGAGCAGCTAGCACTCCTTCCTCCATGACTTCGTTTTGGAGACAGAAAATGGCGGACTTCTCGAGAAAAGGGCGGAATTTCAACTCTCACTTTGCGTGTAAACACTACCTAGTAACAACATCACATTTTGCGAGCGCATTGGCTCGACAGCGCTCCACGGAGTTTCTTTCCACTGGATCTATAAATTCATGGGAATTGAGGTTTGCAAAGGTTTGTAATTGACAGGCAAATGCAGGAATCGCAAGCTTTTGTCATCGAATCTCTCAAAGTACTAGTATGGGCATCTTGTCGTCGCTGCAGCGCACAGATGATGAATTTGCATGAAAGTTCGCAGGTTACGCATGTTTATTGTACACCGTTCACAGCCCATCGGCTGGTCATCTATTCTCATGCCTTCGTCACCCATTTCAATGTGTCGCCTCATTGCTTCATCGACCTCTCACCAAGATAGCAGCCCCTTGATTCTCGATCCGCCATCCTTGATTCCTCAACGCCTTGCTCACAGCAGGACCAAGCTTGCCCTTACCGCCAATGCTATGCGTACCCAGACCAACGACAATCCTATATCCTGCCTGTCGACTCTCCGCACCCACACGGCCGTTGACACGGTTCTCCCCAAGACTCGCCCACCACTGCCCGACTCTCTCCTGCGCAATCCTAATGCCGTTCAAGACGTCAATCCCATGGAGATCCACTTCAGTCGAGGAGGATTGCCGCGCAGCCAATTGGTCAGCAGATCTTGCCGTAGCCTGCGAGGATAATGCGCTGAGATTGCGGCCCTCTTGGCTGTAGTATGCCGCAGCGCCACCCATCAATGGATTCGACCTCGATTTGCGGTATGCTGCCTGAGCTTGTTGAAAGGCATTTGCACGAGCAGCGTTGTACATGGACGCGTGGTCTGGCCCATTGGAAATGTCGTACTCGTGGTGTTCTATGGGAGTCGTCGGACGGCTCCTCCTGAGCGGCTTCTTCCAGGTCGAGTCTATGTCGTCCAGTACCGGCGGTGCATATCTGGGAATGATCTGGATACCCCCGGTAGCTGCTCTAGGACGAGCAGTGAGCTCCTTGGCAAGTTCATGCGCAGCTGCTGTGGAAGGGTGCGTCAGATGTATCAGTGCGAATATATGCTCATGTTCGATGGTTGGAAAATCCTGCTGGAGGTCGTATGCGTTGGCTACCAAGACAGGATCTTCGCGGTCTTCTGGACTGATCGTTTGCGAGCGTTTCTTGAGTATGGCAGTGATGGTCTTCGGCAGCGACGCTCCGAGGCTATTGTAGAGTGACTGTATCGACAGCAAAGACAGGCCGGTCCGGCTAGCCACGAATTCGACATCGCGACCAGATGTCTGCCACTTGTTTTCAACTGGCGATGATGCATCTGTTTGATGCGAACCATTTGATATTCTGTTGGCTTTTCTCTTTCCTTTGGCTTTTCGTCCCTTGCGATACCCGTTGTCTTCGAAGAATGCGTCAACGCCCTTGTTTGAAATCTTTACTCCGCCGTCGCTTTGCAGGAATTCGCCGATGCCGACCTGGGTGAGGAGTTCCTCCACAGCAGTGTCCCACTTTCCATTACACTTCTGGAGTGCATGTCGTACGGTGTGTGGAGTCGCCTGGTCCTTGAAGACCTCCAGCAGAAGCGTCACTTTGGTCTCTTCGTCCATTGTATCGAAGTCCACGGGGTCCCAATCGGGAGTACGCGTGCCATCTTGAGAACTGTCGCTCAAGTCCAATCCACTCAGACCATTCGACACACTGCTCATGTCCGTCTCCCGGAAAGACGTTGCGCTTCCCTCCAGCCGCGAGGACTTTCGCACTTCCTCCTCAGAGACATCCCCTTCGAATGCAGTGCCAGAAGGATCGAATTCGGCATTTTCCTCTAACAAGGCAGACTCTCGTAGCTGGTCCAATAGAACTGTCGCGTCTGCTGTATCACTTTCCTTGTTGAGGTCGTAGTCGGATAGAATCGAAAATAAAAGAGCGGGGTCTAATGGAGGACAGTACTCTGCCTGCATGCATCGGTTCAGGTGAGGGTCAGGTCATCGCGAAATGTGAGGTTCACGTACCTCGAACTTTGCGGAAGCCTCATCCATGCTCGACAACCTGGGGGGATGGCACGACCGGCGCACAGAATTTCATACTGCTAATAAGCAGTAAATCATTAGTATGATGTACGGGAATGTTTTGGTGTGTGTGTTGAAGATGCATGTGGTTCCTAGGTGTTGGAGACCGTACAGAGGAGAAATCGAGTAGCCTGCGGCCGAGGACGAAAACATTCAGGTACAATTAATGACGCGGTCGAGATTGTTATGCAGATTGTGCGAGGCTCTGTGGACCGTGCACGATAACGATAGCATGCACAACTTGCACAAATTCTCTTCCATCTTGCAGCAAGAAGCATTACATCGACTGAGACTGCAATAGCAAGATGTAGGGAGGCAAAGCAGAAAGACATTGTGGGAATGATTGAGGTTGTCGTCATTAACCATCATGAATCATTTTGCATCAGCACGCAAGCGTTCGGGGATATAAGCCGTCTATCCAGATAGTAAGACAGTTTTACAACAACAAACTCGCTCAACCACAACACCCCGAGCTGCCATAATGACTTCCCAATCGACCATTGACCCAGACTCACCATATCTGGTGCCTTTCTTCAAAACAGATGGCTCCCAAACCGAATCTGCGAATCTCCAAGCCATCATGAAAAAGTTGAATATGCAGAATCACCCAGAGGGCGGCTACTTCGTCGTAATCATAGACGCAGATCTTGAACAGTCTTCCCGAAAATCTAACATCGCTGTAGGAGACTGATCGCAATACCACGCGTGTACCAAACCCCTTCGGTGATAAGAAAGGAACGCGTAGTAGCTCGACTTCCATCCACTATCTTCTCACTCCCAAGAGCAATTACGGAGGCTTCCATCGAAACGAGGCCAGGACTGTCCATACTCTTCATAAAGGACGAGGCCGATACGTACGATAGTCTGGGTGGGTTTTTCGGGACTGCTGTTGCTGACTTCGATCTGCTAGGTCATTATACATGCAGATGAGGTTGCCAGCAAGGACTTTCCTGGTGGTTATGGAAAGGAGAGTGCTTCCGAGAGTGAGAGATGGGTAAGCAAAGCACGAGTGGAAACTTTCATCGTCGGACAGAATGTCCTTGCGGGTGAGAGGTTGCAATGGTCGGTCCCTTCCTGCAATGGATTCCAATTGCCATCGCTGATCTTGAAGTAGGATTGTCGAAGGTGGGAAGTACAAGTCCAGTTTCCTGCTCCCCGACGAGGACGGCGGGAGCACCAGCGAAGGCTTGTTGATCTCTGAAACTGTCGTTCCAGGCTTCGAATTCGAAGACCACGACTTCATGAAGGTCGACAGGATGGARGCGCTTGTCACGGCCGAGCAGGCAAAGGAAATGAACTGGATGCTGAACAAAGATGCCCAGTAAGGCCTTTTCCCGTAGAGGCCTTTCGTCCCGAAAAGAGACGGATGCTCCTTCTAATGTGTCTCCCAATCGATCAATCAATCATATACATACATAAAAGTCATCCCAGCTCAGCAGGCACTCAGTGTGCGGCGAGCAATGTTCCCAATAACGCCTCCGCTAAACCTCCATTTGATCTGGCACCAATGCAAATCGCTAATCCTTCATCCCAAATCATTCACATGCCATTATTCCATGACTGGTATTCAGTCGTCATCTTATCAAGTCATCTTGCTTTCGTCGTCHCAAAGCTCCCACAACGCCGCAACGTTTCTGGTGGGAAGAAGTTTATACATCATCTCCGCTCGTTGTTGATGTGCCCACAGTGCCTCCTCCTACGCGACCGAGAGAGGTCTGAGCCCAGTATATCGCAAAGCCGATGAGTCCTAAGACGACGAAAAGGACGATGATGATCGTGAAGACGACAAGGTTGCCTTGCATGTTGGCGGTGGTCGATCGAAGGTCTGGAGTGGTTGTAGGATGATGTTTGGGGGTGTCGATGTGATTGACGGGGATAATGCTTTGAAAAGAGCTCGGTGTCTTGGATTTCGCAATTTGGTATCGTTGTTGTTGATGTGTAGATCCAAAGTTCGTCAAGCGTCGATGGTAGGCGAGCTTTAGGATTGCGATGGACTGATTGATGACAGGATGTTCGTTGTAACAACTTTACAAGGTCTCAGGCAGCAAGATATGTTTGGATGGAGAAGACGTTGGATATGGAGCAACGGTATTTTTGCGATGCTGCTTGTTTTGTTCCGTACCTGAACAAATTCTAACAAGTGGCTGGCGAGGGGAGGCTGGGAAGGCTGGATCGCTTACAATGCGCGACATCGTCAGTCGTCGATGGCGACAGGGGCTTAACCGTTTAGATTGCATCGCATAATATCCGTATAGATGCCTTCAAGTGCTGCAGGTCTGTACCTTATCCTCGCTGCTCAAAGTCATGTCGTTGATGCAATGCATGATGAAAGATGGTCGATGAACCAGGACCAGGGAATCGTGAGGCGTGGCACGGGCCGGCGGCGGCACTTGATCTGACTTTCGGCTGCGTGACGTCGATCATTTTGGTTCTGGGCTGGACTTATCTTGATTGTTCGGAAAGTTAGCGCCTTGCACTATGCAGCTGGCACGGCCCGGTAATGTCGCTATTACCGTGATTAGCTAGTAAGCAGCATTTTAGAGCTATTATAAGGTAATACCGTTATTTTATATTTATTCTAAAAGGTATACTAAGGCTCTAAGCCCTCTACCTTACTTTAATAATCTTTTACTATATCTAGTAATATCTATATATAGCCGGAGCGGCTGCCTATAAGTATTAGTATTTATTTTATCTTTATCCTTTTATTATGTTCTTACGCTTTATAAGATATTATTAAATTACGGATTAAACCGTCGCGTTACGGAGCTTAATATATTATATATACTATCCTTAATCCTTTACTAACCTTGCTACCTTCGAGTACGCTATAAACAGCGTTTCGAACGTATATATTAAGAAGCCGAGCCCTCGTACGAAGGATAGCTTAACGTAGAGGTCGTATCTATATTATCGCTATTATTAAGATATAGGGAGGGAGCGGCGGTAGCCTAAAGGTATCTATAAGGTCGAATATTACGAGGCTCCTTATAATACGGCCCTTATTATAATACGGAGGTTTCGTAGCTCTAGTACGAAGGAGCTATTTAAGGTAGAGGTAAAACGACATATTATTAATACTATAGCGGACGGTATCGAGCTATATTACTATACGCTAGAGTATATAGATATCCGCTTTACTAACCTAGTATTAAAGAACGCCCTCGAGTCCCTTATATATACTAATAACTTAAACGTTATAGCCGTCCTTTACGCGGTTAAAAGCGGCTCTCTAGCGGATGTTTTTAGTATAATTTGCGGTAATATAGTTAAGGCCGGAACCGTCGCTTAGTCGAAGAAAAAGCGTAATATTCGTAAGGCTAGCATAGCTTAGCGTAATAGCGTAAGGAAATAGCTTAATAATTTAGACCGTAATTTAGAGGAGTTAACGGATAGCGTAGATAATACGCTACTATAATATAAATTAGTATAGCCTTAGGTCGATAGCGAGAAGTAGAAGGGTATTATCTTTTAGGCTATATAGTAATAGTGTCTGTTAAATAATAGTAAGGCTAGTAATATACGTACTTAAAGGATAAAGGAAGAGTAGAGCTATACTAGCTCTTAGAGTTAGTATTTAGGTAATAGCTAACTTCTTTCTTTTAATATTAGCTCTTCTTACTTAATAGTACTTATAAAACTACTAACCTTAATTAGATACTATTTACTATATATATTCGTAATAACCTTAGTAGCTAGCTACCTACCGGCTATCTTATACTCTAAACGTAGAAAGCGAAGCTTATTTAGTCCGGCCTCTAAGTACTTAAAAAGTAGTATCTAAACTAGAGCCCTTAGATAGCTATTTATAAGGGTAAAGATGTAGTAATATATTAGACACCCGTAATTACTCGATTAGAGATAAGACTAATTCTTATAGGTTAAATATGCG
>NW_019716257.1:0-1849 GCF_900074925.1 Ramularia collo-cygni | reverse complement strand
TGAATCTAGTTCCTTCTAGATTGCTTCTATCTATATTGCTCCCTATTCTTTATCTCCTACTACTTCCTTATAGGTAGCTAGAACTAGGATATTCTGCTAGTATGTAGTTTAGGTAGCTGTTGTAGAGAAAGCAAGTTTATAGAAGATATCTTACATTTCTAGGTCCTAGCCTAGTTTAGAGATTATAGCTAATAGGGCCTATACAATCTCTATTGCTTCTCTATTAGGATTCTAATCCTTTAGCCTCTCTTAGCTTGTCTCCTAAAAGACTTTTAGTCCTTTAGATTTGGATTTAAATCCTTCTATATTACTTATAGCTTTTCTCTTTCTTTGCTCTACCTAAGGTGGAGAATTAACTTGGTCCTTAATTTTCTGGAATTCCCCCACATTTGCTAGGGGAGGAGGAATCTAAAYAAATGCTATAGGGGCTAACTTTTTAGTTATAGGTTCCTAGATTAGAATAGGTTTAGGTYTTAGTATATTAGCTAGCCTTCTAAGTGGTTTTCTCTATAGTGCATTTAAGGAAAGATGCTTAGATTAAAACTTCAAATCCAAATTACCCCCCCTCTTTTCCTTAAAGAATACCACATTTAAGTGCTGTTTTATAGCTCTTATATCTAGATCCTAGAAAAGCTAGGATTTTAATGTTCCTTTAACATATCCTACAAATACTGCATCCTTTCCTCTGTTTATAAGTTTATTACTCCTTGCCTATCTAGGTTAGGACTTTAGGTCTATATACACAATAGCTTAGCATCCCTAAACTCTTAGATAATGCATAGTTGGCTTAATTCCTATAAATGCTTCTTTAGGTAATAGCTTGAAGCCTTTAACTTTAGGACTATTTAGCAGCCTGTTCCTTATTTTAAACTAGGCTACTAGGGCTTTAGGCCAAAACTTAATTGGCATTCCTAATTCTTTAATTATTGCCCTTACTGCATTTTCTAATATTTAGATAGATCTTTCTACAACTCTATTCTAAATAGAGTTATATGCATCTATTGTATTAAAGTGGATTCCTAAATCCTTCTCCTACTATTTTAGTAGACTAGTAAGTTTAGGTGCATTGTCTAATCTTGTTATCTTTAATTTTAAAGATGTTTTTCTTTTAGCTTTTAGCTTCTAGATTTTTAGAGCAGCTAGGGCATCCTCTCTGCTAATAAGTAGGTATCCCTATTTCTTTCTTAAGAAGTTGTTAACAATTTCTAGCTAGTATTAATATCCTAATCTGGACTTTAGGAGAGGGCTATAGATGTCTAGGGACATAAGCTTAAGTACCTAAGGTTTTCTCTTAGTAACTTTTCCTTTGTGTTTCTTTATCTTTATAAGAGCATAGACTCTGCACTTTTCCTTATAGTCTTCTAGGAGTTAGATTAGATCCTTTAAGTCTGTTACTTTATAGACATTCTTAAGAAGATTCTTGCTAAAATGGCTAAATCTTCTATACTAAAGCTCCTACTAATTTAGTAACTCTCTTATAGCAAATCCCATTTCCTTACTTTCTTCCTTTTCTTCTTTTACTAATAAAATAAGAGCCCTCTCCTAGAGGGACTCTAAAACTTCTAAAATGAATGGAACACTATTCTAGATTCTAGTCTGGATAATAGGAGTTCTATCCTATAAYACTAGAGTAAACTAGGGTAGTTAAACACTATACTAATAGCTAAACTAATTCTAAGAAACAAGATTAACTCCTAAATCAGGTATAAACAAAACTTTATTAAGCAAGATTTTCTTCCTATTCTAGCCTCCTATAACTGCCTTTCCCTTATATGTAGCTTGTAGCTATCCACCCCTAACCTTAATCTATTTCTTCCTTTAAAGTGGAATTATAGATCTAAAGAGTTAT
>NW_019716267.1:1096274-1101169 GCF_900074925.1 Ramularia collo-cygni | reverse complement strand
AGATAGGAGATCCTCCGAAGGAACTATAACGACCCTATAATAGGCTACTATAGCCGGAGCCGAATATACGCCGCCCTATCTATTAAGTACTATTAGCTAAGACTATCGGACGACGTAAAAACATACGTCGTAGAGTACGATACGTATTAGCGGACGAAGACGAAGTACTATAAACTATATAGTAAGCTATAGCCGCTACGCGTCCCTACGAGCCTATAGATATTACTCTTAATAGATTTCGTCGTCGGTTTACCCCCGAGTTAGGGCGGAAACGGGTAAGTCTATAATACCGTACTAGTCGTAGTAGATAGGTTCTCGAAGTACGTTCGATACTTCCCGGTAAACGAAATAATTACCGCCTCTTAGTTAGTAGACCTAATCTATACCCGAATCGTATATAAATTAGGGCCGCCTAAGAAGATCGTCTCCGACCGAAATACTACCTTTACTAGCGCCTTCTAGAGCAGATTCTACTACGATTTAGCCGTAAAGAGGAAGTTAAGCACGGCGTTTTACCCTTAGTCCGACGGACAAACTAAAAGATTAAATTAGTAGTTAGAAGCGTACCTTCGTATCTACTATAACTAGGACTAAGATAATTAGGCTATATTATTACTAACGGTAGCCTACGTATATAATAGCAAGCTATATACGAGCTTAAAATAGGCCCTAATTAGCCTAGCGTACGGTATAATCCCTAACTCTCTCGATAGTATAGTACTACGAAACCCCGTCGAAGGAATTCGAGCGGTAGTTAAACGCGAGTTCCCTAAAGAAAAGGAATAATCGAAGAGAAGCCTATCGGTAGCGGAAAAGGCTAAGGGCTACCTCCTTAAYCGCCTAGAGGAATTTAAATAGGCCCGACTTAGGCTTAAATTAGCCTAGATTCTATAGAAAAAATACTATAATCGGACTACCTAAGCTAAAAGCTTTACGGTCGGTAAACGGGTACTACTATCCGGTAAAAATATATAGATAAGGAGGCTATATCTAAAATTAGACGATAAGTACCTAGGTCCTTTTATAATATTAGAAAGGATCGGCTAGTAGGCGTATAAGCTAAACCTCCCCCTATTAATAAAGCGTCTCTATCCGACCTTTTACGTATCGCTTTTAGAGCCGTATTAGGCCCGAAACGGGTATAAGCCCCTACCGGTCGAACCGCTAGGAGAGAATAGTAAGGAGGAAGAGGAGTACGAGGTAGAGGCTATACTAGCGTACCGTACCGGAAAGGGTAGAAAGCGCTAGTACTTAGTAAAGTAGCTCGGGTACTCTCCGTAGTATAATTAGTAGGTAGATAAGGAGGACCTTTTCTACGACGACCTAATAAAGGCATACGAAGGCACGATTTAGAGCGGAATTATAGTAGGAACGGCGTAAGGCTATAGAAGATACCCCTAGCTAGCGAATAGGCCCGCGAAAAGAAGGAGGAAGTAATTCCTAAGATAGTCTTTTATTTATAAAGCTAGTAAATAGAAAATTCGAGATTATAGATAATATGCCGGTCGTAGAAGAGCTTAGCCTATACCTCTTAATAGGTTAAAGGCCCTCGCCTTCGAAAGAAAAATAAGAAGAAAAGGAAATAATAGTAAAACGCTTTTAAAAGAACCCTAAATTAGCCCCGAGAAAGGCCCTTAAACGGCGCCCTCGCCGTAGTAGATTAACCGCTATAGACGGTTACTTATACTAGATACTAACTGTACCTCGAGGGTTAAATTAACTACGATATTACTCGGAGTTAGGTTAAGCGGCGGCTATCTACGGTAGAAACGGCCTTCCTTCTAAGAACGTACGGCTATCTACGTAGTACGATAGGCGTCCTACGATTAGAAGGGAATAATCGTCGTATTACCGTCGTAAGGGCGGAAATTTAGGAGCGACTAAAAGAATAAACGAGTAGTGTTGAATATTAGTCGGAGGTTCGCAGATTTTTAGGGGTGGAGTAAAAGAGTATCTTAATCTTTAACTAGCTTACTGTCTCCGATAGGTAGTACTTAAAAGTAGGAACTAATATGTTAATTTTATTTATTATCTAGAGATGTGTCTCTATCTCCTAAGAAGAGATTTTACCCTATATAGAGTTATATAACCTTATAGCTACTTAGCTCTCTGTTATATTAGATGTATAGCTATTCTATAACTATACTTTCTAATACTCCTACTTAGGATAGAATAGACTATATATATTTCCCTAGATCTTTTAAGATTCTATTAAGTGTAGAAAGTTAGTTCTATAGCCTAGTAGTATAATTCTATCTTAGCTACTATCTTAGTGCAATTCCTTAACTTAGTATTATATAATCGAGTATATCTGTTCGGAYATCCTTAATTATATGCTTTTRCTAAATTTTAGAATGCTTATTATATRYTAAGATAATTTATATATATCTAGAAGTTTGGACTAGTAAGAGGTTTAGTTAGGCTATTTGCAACTATTTCTTTTATTAGAAGGTATTCTATATAGATCTTCTTTTGCTACTAAAGTCTTCTTATAAAGTTATATATAATGTTAATATACTTTAACCTTTTATAAATATATATATCCTTTATAAGGGTAAGGCAGGCTTAGTTATCCCTAAAGAGTTAAACTAGCCTAAGCTATTTAGCTATATCCTTTCCTGCTTTAATTATTAGTTAAAAAGCAGATAATCTAATAAGCTTAGTTTAACCTATTTCTCTAAGCAATGCTAAAAGGAACTATAATTGTTTTCTATATATATATATTACTATAAACTTAGCTTTTATTATAGAAGTTGCTATAGATTTCTGCTTCTTGCTTATCTATAAAATTAGGGCATTATATAACTTAAATACATTTCCTAGGATAGAGATCCTATCTAACTTATCTATTATAAAGTCTAAGTCTAAGTACCTAATTAAGCATCTAGATCTAGATCTTATAAAGGTTAATCTAAGGTTATATAAGGGCCGTATAAGAGCCCTTGCAATAACAGGATTAATAGAGGTGGCTAGATTAACTAACCTTAGAGAAGGGAGTATAATATAACCTAACTGCTTAGCGTAGGCTTAGCGCATGCATAACTCCTACGCATAGCGCACATTTAACCTGCAAGAATTAGTCTTATCTCTAATCGAGTRATTACGGGTGTCTAATAYATTGCTACATCTTTACCCTTATAATTCTAATTCTTCTTCCTCTCTAAGGGTAGCGATCTATTAGATCCTAACAAAATAGCCCCTAGGCGCGCCGCCCGCGAAGCGACTACTCCCGAGCAGCGCTACGAAGAAGAACGCGTTAAAGAACTCCCTAATTACGGAGATATCGAAGAAGTCGCTGCCGTAGAGCCTATATAGCCTACTCTAGACGAAGACACGATAGATTACGGAGAAGAACGCGATAAGGAAGAGACCGCTAATAAGATAATCTAGCGCCTCGAAGGCGAGAAGTAGGCTCTATAGTAGTAAGAGACGATTCGCTAACTTTAGTTAGAAGTCTAACAAATAAAGCGCAATCGTAACCGCGCCGACGTAGGCGTAGCTACTACTATACCCCGTCGCGGAGTCGTGCCTACGCGCCTCTTATATAAGGAAGATCCGGATGCTATAAGCACCTCGAGTTTAAGCGTAGCGTATACGCGTAGCGGAGTAGGCGTAAGACCTAAGATAAAGGATCCTAAACTATTCTTAGGGGATTCTATTAAAGAGGCACGCGAATTCCTACGCCAACTTAAGATAATCTTCGCTAATACTACTACTAGCCTAGAGAGTAACTATAATAAGGTCCTCTATAGCGTTATGTAGCTAGGAGGTAACGCCGCGGAGTCGTAGTATAACGAGCATAATATCGAGGCGCTTACGCCGAGCTATACGTAGAAGGATTTCTAATCGTTCGTACGTAATACTATCGGGGACCCTACGAACCGCGCGCTTAGCGTTACGCTTAAGTACGAAAGGGTTCGATAGAGCTAGGATTAAACGGTAAAGTAATTCGCTCTTAAACTAGAAGTACTAGAGAGTTAACTAGACTATACGTAAGCGTAGCTCGTACGTTAGTTCCTTACTAAGCTAAGACTAGCTCTCCGTTAGGAGATTATTAAGTTATACTCTATACCTATAATAAGGGTAGAGATAGTAGCGCTAGTAAGGCGCATTAAAGTAGCCGATAAGGGTACGAGCGTATAGCTTACGGGTACTAAGCGCGGTAATTATAAGTCTTAGGACTATAACCGTAGTAGTAGTAGACTATATAAGAATACCTATAATCGTAATAAGGAACGTAAACCTAAGTCTAACCGTAGTAGCGAGTAGCCTTTACGTAAGCGTAAAGAAGGCGCCTATTTAGACCTAAAGTGCTCTAACTATAGCCGTACCGGTTATACTAATAAGATATATTAGGCTAAAGGCGGCGGCGTAGAAGGCTAAAGGCCGAGTAATACGCGGAGTAAGGTTACTATAGTCGTTATAGAAAAAGTAAAGGACTCCGAGAAAAAGCTTAAACTCTAAGTCTAAAGCTATTAAGTAAGGTCGATATATACCTAGCGCGCTAYTAGCGCGGCGTAGTCGAAACGAAGGTAGGACTAATATAGGTCGACTACCTACTAGACGATATAGCCGATATTAACGTTATATTAAGAGAGTTCGTACTTCGAGCCGGCTTACTAGCGAGAGTAGATACGCTATTACTATCTATATTCTCCTTTACCGAAGAACTAGGTTACTACTACGGAGCGTACGTTATATAKCTACGTATCGTAGACTCGGAAGGAGTCGAACGAATAATAGAAGTAACCTTCTATATATACGAAACTCTAAAGCCCGAACTAATATTAGGCCGCCCCTAGCGACGTATATAACGTATAATCGTCGATAGCGCTACGGATACGTAGCGCTTTAGTAAACTAAACTCTAGTCGAATTAAGGTTATTAATCTATAG
>NW_019716267.1:1087700-1091799 GCF_900074925.1 Ramularia collo-cygni | reverse complement strand
GTATAGATCTTTACGTAGCTTAGGCGGTCTAGCATCTTACTAATAAGTAGTAGCGGGTAGCGGTTCTTAATAGTAATCTTATTTAAGCCTCTATAATCTACGTAGAGTCGTATACGTCTATCTTTCTTAGGGACGAATAGGATTAGTACCCCGTACGGGCTCTTACTAGGTCTAATCTAGCCCTTTTTTAGGGCTGTCTCTAGGTATTCGCGTAGAATGCGGAGTTCCTCCTAGGATAGGTTATAGATTAGTAACTAGGGCGGCGTAGTACCTTCCTCTAGGTCGATCGTATAGTCGTATTAGGAGTATTAGGTAATAATTCCCGCTAGTTCTTCTAAGAAGAAGTCTTTAAACTCCTTATACTAGGGCGGAATCTGCTCTATTTCTGCCCTATTAACGGTAGTAACCGTAAGTATTATCTAGTATACCTACGCGGGGAGGTCTCTTAGATCCTCGTACGGTACGTAGGCGTCTTTATATCGTTAGTAGTAAGTAAGGGCTACGACCTAGAGAGTATCGCTCTTAAGCCTAATATAAGTCGGATCCTCGTCTCGCCCTTCTTCGAACTCCCCTATTATAAGGGGACCCTAAAGGAGCGGTATACCGCCCTTTAAACCCTTACCTAGGGAATCCCTCTTAGAAAGAATAAGGGAATTACACCCTTAGCAGGATTTCCCTATACGGATGCGACGGCTAAAGGATAACTCTACGGTACCTCTATAGTACCGCCGAGCCTAACTAGTACCGGGCGTAATCCTATAAAAGGGTAATGTCCTTATTACCTATTCCCTTTCGCTCCCTAGGCAAAATCGTATATATCTAAGAATTACTACTTAGTATTAAGACCCCCTATTTATAATACCCTTATAGAATATTGCCTCTTATCCCTACTAGGGAATAGCCGTCTTAAGTACGAAACAAGCTCTCGATTCGAGTCTAGCGCTACTATAAAGCTACCGTAACGGCTCTATAGATCCCTACTAACCTATCGAAAATATCTTTAGTAGGAAAAAGAGCCGTACGACCTAAACGTACCGAGGCTAATAATCCCCTAGGGTTTATTATCGATAAGGAAGATATAACGCCTAGTAGTAGCGCTAGACTAGAGGATTAGCTCGATCTAGACGGAGGTACTATAAAGGCACCGTAAGGTAGCCGCGAACCTCCTAGAGAAGAAAACCCTCCTCCGGACACTATATTATAAAAAGAACTATCTATTAAGAAGGGCATTAATAATAATAGTGTCCCTTATAACCTATACTATATAATTACTACTTTATAAGCTATAGACCCTATCGAAGCCTCGATCGATTAGATATAGAGGCTAGAGCTACTCGTCGCCTAGCGATCTAAGTATTAAGAGGTAAGCTCTAATAAAAGAAAAAGATAAGAATCTCTTAGGAGTTACGCGGAAGACCGAAGCTACCGTAAAGGTATCGTAGAGGTACCTTCGTAGGACGTCCTCCGCGAACTAGTAAAACGCGACCCTCCCGTACTAGACTCCCTAAACTAATAGAAGTATCTCTAGTAGGTCCGCGACTATAAAAGCCGTTTTACGGTTACTCGCTACTCTAATTAGAACTACCCTAATATAAGCCTCTCTAACTAGTACCGCCGTAGTATATAGGCAACCTCTAAAATTACTAAGAAGGAGATTACTAACGCCCTTATACGCTAGCGTAGCAACTATAAAGTTATAATATAGGAGGATACTTAGACAATTATTATAGATATAATCCTCCCTAAGGTATTATAGCATACCTTAATACACCGAACGTACTAGAACTATAGCTAACGTAATAACTAAACCGTAGGCTAGTTCTAGTCCTACCTTATTAACTAGGAATTAAGGCTAAAAGTCTCCCTTATAAATAATAAGGAGGAGATAGAGAACCGTATCGGGTTCTACTTCTTACGGTTATAGAAGGACGTTTAAGACAAACTCCTAGAAGCTAATAAGCTTACGGAGTCGAAGATAGCTAAGGATCTCTTTAATATAGCTATTCTTATTAAGAACTACCTATATCCTAAAGGAAGAGATAGGGAGAGGGGACCGAAGAAAACCCTAGAAGATAAGAAACCCCTAATTAGGCCTAGTAATAGCTCTACGGTACCTTCGTAGAGTAATCGCGGGTAAAGTAGTAACTTAAGAGGGAAAGGTAGAGGAAGGGGATAGGGCTACTACTCCTAAACCTTTACTTAAAGTCCTTTAGATCCTCCTACGCCGCTAGCCGGCCCGAACTCTTACCCWAGGGTCGGGAAATAGAAGGCCCTAGTCGCATCTCTCTTCTTACTACGGCTAGGGAATTAAATAAAGGGGAAGGAGCGACGTATCGTTATTAATATCCTCTAAACCCTACTAACCGGGTAGAAGAAGGTCCTAAGGGCTCTCGTTAACTACGGGGCGTAGCTTAATCTTATTTTATAGTACGTTATATAGCTCCTTTAGTTACCTACCGTAGACCTTCTAAAACCTAAAGTTAGRTTCCTAAATAACTACCCTATAGATATCTATAAAGCTTACTAGCTAGGCGTCTCTATAGCGGACCGCGAAGGTACCGTAAAGGTTACGTAGTAGACCTTCTAGGTAGGGTTATTTACTAGCTACGATATAGTTTTAGAATAGGATTAGCTTAATACTACCGATCCCTTAATTAGTTTTAGAAAAGGAACGTTTATATAGGGAGACCTAGGGCCTAAACCCTTTAATAATAATGTCTCTACGGTTCTCGACCTTTCTATAAACCGCCTACTTTAAGCCCTTATCGACGGTATAGCGGCATTCTAAATAGGAGACTAAAACTACCTAATTAGGGTAATAGTAGAGGAAGAAAAACCCTTAAACGGCGATACTACTATAGAGGTACCGTAGGACCCCTATAATACTACTATCGGCGAGCCTATAGGGCCCTACGCGGTCTATAACCCTAATTAAGACCTAACTACTATTAATCTAAACTATCGAAAAGAATAGTAGATCGTAGCCCTCTTATACTACGAATGGTATAAGGCTACCTACGCCGGGTACGAAGAGCTTTAAGAGCTACCTTAATAAGTATACCGGGAGATGCTTACTATCGCTACTACTAAGGAAGCCGAGATAGGGGAAATCCCCCCTAAATATATAGACTAGGCGGATATATTTAGTCTAGAGCTAGCTAGGGTTATTATACAACACTCGTAATACGACTACGCTATTAACCTTAGGGAGGGTAAGAACCCTCCCTAACTACCTATCTATAACCTCTTATAGCGAGAGTTAGGGATCCTTCGAGAGTACTTAGATAACGCTCTTACTAAAGGATAGATACGGCTAAGCAAGTCCCCTTACGGAGYACTAATCMTYTTTATTCTAAAAAAGGAYAAYACTATACGGTTATACGTCGATTACCGAGGGCTTAATCGYATTATAATTAAGAAYAGGTACCYCCTRCCCCTAATTAGTAAGCTTTTAGACCGGTTTAGCTACTCCTATATCTTTACTAAGTTAGACCTAAAGGATATATATTACCGGCTCCGTATTCGGGAAGGGGATAARTAGAAGACCGCATTTAAAACGCGGTATAGACTCTTTAAGTACTTAGTTATRCCGTTYGGCTTAGCTAACGCCCCTATAACGTTCTAGTTATATATTAACTATRCGCTAGCTAGYCTCGTTAATAGGATATACGTAGTGTACCTTAATAACATCCTTATCTACTCTAAGAACGAAGYAGAAYATAAGGAAYACGTAAAGYAGGTCCTATAACGTCTACGGGAATAGAAGYTATATACTAAGCCCTCTAARTRCGAGTTTTATATAAAGAGCGTAGAATTCCTTAGCTTTGTTATTACGCTAGAGGGGGTTATAATAGATAATAATAGAGTTACTACTATCTAAGAGTAGCTAGAACTACGTTACTACCGAGATATCTAAGTATTCCTTAGCTTTACTAACTTCTACCGACGCTTTATTTAGGAATATTTAGACATCGCTAGACCCCTAAACTAGATACTTACCGGCGGCACTATAGTACTAGGAAAGAAGAAGAACAAAGTAGTAAGAGGTCCCTTCTAGTAGACTAAGGAGGTAGGGAAGGCTTTCTAAAGGTTAAAAGAT